>NC_069501.1:37765344-37855344 GCF_027579735.1 Bombina bombina
TAAGAATTTAGCTAGGGGTGTTAGGGTTAGATAGGGTTAATATAGTTAATATATATAATATAATAACTATATTAACTATATTAACCCTAATATAATTAGGGTTAATATAGTTAATATAGGTGGCGGCGGTGTAGGGGGATTAGATTAGGGGTTAATAATTTTAATATAGGTGGCGGCGGTGTAGGGGGATTTAGATTAGAGGCAAAAGAGCTGATTACTTTGTGACAATGCCCCGCAAAAAGCCCTTTTAAGGGCTGGTAAAATAGCTGGTTACTTTAGGGCAATGGCCCGCAAAAAGCCCTTTTAAGGGCTGGCAATCAAGCTGTTTACTTTGGGGCAATGCCACACAAAAGGCCCTTTTCAGGGCTATTTGTAGGGTTAGATTTAGGTTTAGTGGTAGGGAAATTTTAGTATTTTAGGGGTTAATTAATTTAATATAGGTGGCGGCGGTATAGGGGGATTACATTAGGGGTTAATAATTTAATATAGGTGGCGGCGGTATAGGGGGATTAGATTAGGGGTTAATAATTTAATATAGGTGGCGGCGGTATAGGGGGATTGGATTAGGGGTTAATAATTTAATATAGGTGGCGGCGGTATAGGGGGATTAGATTAGGCGGTAATAATTTAATATAGGTGGCGGTGGTATAGGGGGATTAGATTAGGGGGTAATAATTTAATATAGGTGGCGGCGGTGTAGGGGGCTCACATTAGGGGTTAATATAGTTTAAATAGGTGGCGGCGGTGTAGGGGGCTCACATTAGGGGATAATATAGTTTAAATAGGTGGCGGCGGTGTAGGGGGCTCACATTAGGGGTTAATATAGTTTAAATAGGTGGCGGCAGTGTAGGGGGATCATATTAGGGGGTAACATAGTTAATGTAGATGGCGGCGGGGTAGGGGGCTCACATTAGGGGGTAAAACATTTAATGTAGCTAGCGGCGGTGTAGGGGGCTCAGATTAGGGGGTGATATAGATAATGTAGGTGGCGGCGGGGTCCGGGAGCGGCGGTTTAGGGGTTAAACACTTTATTAGGGATGCAGAGGGGGATCGCGGTTGACAGGTAGATAGACATTGCGCATGCGTTAGGTGTTAGGTTTTATTTTGCAGCTAGTTTAGGGAGTTACGGGGCTCCAATACACAGCGTAAGGCTTACTACGCCTGCAATTTGTGGCGAGGTGAAAATGTAAGATTTCTCCATTTTCGCCACGTAAGTCCTTACGCTGTATATTGGATACCAAACTGCGCTGGTTTGGTATACCTGTCTATGGGCCAAAAAACTACGGCCGAAGGCAGAAATATACGAGAGTAACTTCTATGTTACGCCGTATATAGGATACCAAATCAGCGCAAAATTTGGCTTCGCCGGCTTTTGCGGGCGACGCGGCATATCGGATCGAGGCCTTGGTGGCTCATTCACATAGTGAATCCCTGAATTAAACAGACTCTGAATGTTCACAACTGTCTGAGCTGCCATTTTAACTTTATGTAACAACATGCTGCTGAGCTAGGTATTCATTAAAGTAAAATTAAAGGGACAGTCTAGTATAAATTAAACTTTCATTATTCACCTTCTGTTTTAAAAAAAAATACTTTCGGTCTGTACCATTTAATTTTGTGGTGTGTATCAATGGGTGGAGCCAACTGAGGGGTGGGGTTTTAATAAAGAGGTGTGGTCTAGTGCCCCACCATCTTTAAAATTCACCAGCCGCCACTGCTAATATTATTCAAGTTCTGATAGTAAACAAGAAAAAAACTAGGACACACAATAGAAGATTTTATTTATCCTGTTACCTGATAAGGACATTTATTTGTCTGGGCAGGAGCTACATAGGACAGACATCACTACACCTCACACACACATTTTAAGACTTCTGATTTTTATTTTAAAATGAGTGTTAAATCTGCCCTATGTTAACTCAACATCATCATGAACTCAAAGGTCCAGAACATCTACACAATGTGTCTGGCTGTGCAAGAAACTGTTCATCACATTGTTTGAGGCATTGAGGCCTCTTTATCAAATGTCTGTCGGACCTGATCCGACAGTGCGGATCAGGTCCGACAGACATCGCTGAATGCGAAGAGCAATACGCTCTCCATATTCAGCATTGCACCAGCAGCTCACAAGATCTGCTGGTGCAACGCCGCCCCCTGCAGACTCGCGGCCGCCAGCAGCATAAGTGATGTTTCTGGCGAGTCTGAAGACTCGCCAGAAACACGGGCCCACAAGCTCCTTGCGGTGCTTGATAAACGGGCCCCAATATGTCCTAGGTGGTGACTGGGTAACTGAGAACACTAATTCTCTTGGCCACCAGAGTTGTTTGTGACACATTGTGTATCAGCTCTCACAAAAAGTGGTTAAAGGGATATGAAACCAATTTTGTTTTTCGTTTAGGATTTTTTGGTTTACTTCGACTTTCAAATCTGCTTTATTCCCTTGATATCCTTTACTGAAGAAACAGTGCACTACTGAGAGGTAGCTGAACACATCTAGTCATCCAATCACAAGAGACAAATGTGTGCAGGCACCAATCACCAGCTCCCAATAGTATAGGATAGGTACATATAACAATTCAACAATGAATACCAAGGGGTCTATTTATGTAGGTGCGGGCAGACTAGCAGGCCCATTTATCAAGCTCCGTACGGAGCTTGAAGGGCCGTGTTTCTGGCGAGTCTTCAGACTCGCCAGAAACACAACTTATGAAGCAGCGGTCTAAAGACCGCTGCTTCATAACCCTGTCTGCCTGCTCTGAGCAGGCGGACAGGAATCGCCGGAAATCAACCCGATCGAATACGATCGGGTTGATTGACAGCTCCCTGCTGGCGGCCGATTGGCCGCGAGTCAGCAGGGGGCGGCGTTGCACCAGCAGCTCTTGTGAGCTGCTGGTGCAATGTTAAATGCGGAGAGCGTATTGCTCTCCGCATTTAGCGAGGTCTTGCGGACCTGATCCGCAGTGTCGGATCAGGTCCGCAAGCCCTTTGATAAATGGGCCCCATGATCCGCTATAGCGATTCATGTCCGACGCACATCGATAAATGCCGACAGCATACCATCATTGCACCAGCAGTTCTTGTGAACTACTGGTGCAATACCTCCCCCTGCAGATTCACAGCCAATCGGCCACTAGCAATCAACCCGATTGTATTCGATTTGCTGATTGCTGTCTGCCACCTCAGAGGTGGCGGACGAGTTCAGGAGCAGCAGTCTTAGGACCGCTGCTTCTTAACTTCTGCTTCAGTCGGAACTGAAGCGGAGAGGGTCGGAAGCAGCATCCGCTGCTTCATAAATAGACCCTCAAGAGAACAAAGTAAATTTGAAAATAGAAGTGAATTAAAAATTGTCTTAAAATAACGTGCGCCATCTGAATCATGCAAGTTTAATTTTGACTTTCCTATCCCTTTAACGGCTATGGACATTACATTTTAAAGTGATGGTAAATCCTAGCGTTTGTGAAATGCTAGGATTTACCATTGTAACAAATATAGGGAGCTTTATTTGTTAGCAGTGTTCTCTGCGCTGAGCTGCTAAAGGCAGCCCATGACAGAACGCTATTTGGCTCAGAGGTGACATTTCCACCTCTTAGCCAATAGTCGTGCGGGATATCCAGCTTGGCGTCGCAAAACACGACTCCAAGCTGGATTTCCCGCACGGCTATTGGCTAAGAGGTGGAAAACGTCACCTCTCAGCTAAATAGCGTTCTGTCATGGGCTGCCTTTAGCAGCTCAGCGAACACTGCTAACAAATAAAGGGGCTTTCAGAATTAAGTATTTTATAGTTCATGAATGAAAGTCTCCTTTATATGTTACAATGGTAAATCCTAGTGTTTCACAAACGCTAGGATTTATCAACAGTTTAAGAGGTGGAAGGACAATTACTTCAGCCATTTATACTCTTTAAGTGTCAATGAGCATAACGCTAGTACAGAACATCTGTTTTCTCCCGTACACAGCAGGCACTTAAATACATTAGACCTGCGTGTCTCTTCAAAGGTAGAAAGAAGAAACGGCAGCCACATGTAAATAAAATACTATTAGTCCTTTGTGTATCTGGCAATTATATTACTAAAGATTTCTTAAGTTCTCCTGAGCACCAAGTATTCTAAAGTGCTACTTGGGTAGGCTGATGCACTCATACAAAGGTTGGTTTAAAGTTCTTGTTGGGTAGGCTGATGCACTCATACAAAGGTTGGTTTAAGGTCCTCATTGAAGTTTACAACCGCTTGTGAGTGCATGTTCAGCTGGGCCAGTCCCTGCTGCTGACTGCATGACTCAGTTTCAGATGTGTAACTGTCACTAGAGTAACAAGTATTTTGGTAACACAGTTCACAATAGGGCCGGTGACAGCAGCAGATGGCCTCATCTGAGCTGCTTGAGTCTGTCTCTGTATAGGGAGTTTGGGAACGAAGGTCACTCATTGTCATGATCCCATAGGTGTCGTGTGCTGTGTGATTATAAGGGATTGATGCAGCCGGATTCTCTTGTGTGTCTGTTGGATAAATGTTTTTTACCCAGAGGCCATAATTCTCCCTTGACTTTTCCTCGTCGTCCTGCATCTGAACACTTAACACTATGTTATTCGGTAACGAGGATGCAAGATTATGTTTGACCTCAAAACCTGCCTCATCTACTTTCCTTTCAACTGTTTTAATTAGTCTCTCATCAATCATTTTTTGTACTCCATTCTGTAAAGTCCTGCCTCCTTTATTCACGATGCACCAGGTAGGTGGACCCACCGCACTAGAGAACTGGGATGATGAATGGTGTCTCCTTTGTACATAACCAGACCCTCTCCTTCTCCTCATCATGTAAGGGGAGAGGCTAAGGCACACTTTCCGAAACCCCTCAGAGGACAGGGACACAGTCTCTTGCTGTGCACAGTGGCTGGCACCTATCTGCTTCCTTGGAGACAAACGACCACATCCTTGCAGAGTCTCCATGCTGAGCTCCTTGAGGATCTCTTGGAGCTTCTCACTGCTGACATAGTTCACCCGTCTGGAGACATCCAACGTTTCAAGTGTGCCCCCTAACTTCTGCTGAGCTTTTGTGAGGTTCTCAGTAAAGCTCACGCTTCTAGAGTCAAATGGCATTTTGTGACTTTGTTTCGAGGAAGAACATTCAGTTGGTTCCTGGATAACTTGTGATTCATCAGAGTCATGGTCATAGCTTTCAATTCTATGCAGAGCTTGCTTAAGACCAGAGACATCTGATCCAGAATCTGCCAACTCCTGTTGATGCACAACTGTGCCATGTTGGGTCCCTGTGTTATTGTAACTTGTTGACTGCTCATGATGCCCATTGGTTGGTTCATTATTCTGTTCACTTCCTGTGGTCTCATGTTTCTGACCATCCCATATTGGTGTAGGTTTGTCAGGTCCAAAGGCTGTTTTCAAATTCTCAGTACGGCATTCAGTTCTCAGCAGCTTTACCAGCTTGTCTTTAGCGTTGTTCACCTGCTCCTGAAGACTCTCTATAACTGCATTTTTCTGTAGGAAATATTACAAATTAGCTTCATATGATATTGAATTAAAATATATTACAACATTCAACCCTTTAATTTCCTAACTAATGCAATGCTGTTTCTCTTTTATATTAATTTGCCCAGCGTACCCTGTGTCACTGTCTGTATCGGCTTGTGGTGATGCCGTAGGTGGTGTGGGATAGAAGGAGGCAGGTGGGCGGGTGAAGAATTGGGGGAGGGGGTGGGATGGGAGAGTTCCCTACGGTACAGAAAAATGTTTGGTGAGGGAGGGGGAGGGATGGGTTCCCTACACAACAGAAACAGGTGAGGGAGGGGGTCCCTAGTGACAATCACTTGGGGGAAGGGAGAATCGCTGCACTACAATACAGATTTTTTTTTCTTAATAAATAATTTTAAACAATTACTATAGAAAAATACTAAAAAAACTGGGTACTGGCAGACTTCTGGTTAGAGGGGGAGGGCTAGAGAGCTGTTTAACATCAGGGAGGGTTGAGAAGGGATCCCTACAGTGAGAAATATATTATTTTAGAAAAAATGCCCTAAAACTGCATTCTGGCAGACTGTTTGCCTGTACCTAAAATAGTGGTGACCAGTGGGGGTGAGGGAGGGAAGAGAACTGTTTGGGAGGGATCAGGGGGTTGGAGGTGGGAGGGTAATCTCTGACTACAGCTAAAATTAACCTTACAAGCTACCTGATTATTAACCCCTTCACTGCCGAGAATATTAGAAGTGTGGTGCATAGCTGCAATTAACAGCCTTTTATATTACCAAAAAACAATGGCAATAGCATGTCTGCTATTTCTGAATAAAGGGGATCCCAGAGAGGCTTTTATAACCTTTTGTCTTATGACTGCACAAGTAAAATAATTTCAGTGAGAAACCCAAAGTTTGTGAAAAAGTTAATAATTTTTTTTTATTTGATCGCGTTTGGCGGTGAAACAGTGATATGAAATATACCAAAATGGGTCTAGATCAATACCTTGAGTTGTCGACTAAAAAAAATATATATACTGTAGTTTTGATAGGTAAATTAAAAACACTAGGCTCTAATTTTGTTCAAATGGAGTAATAGCAAAAATGCTACAAATTATCTGGTACTTTGGGCAAGTTTTTAATTTAAATTCCTGGTACTGAAGGGGTTAAAATTGATTGAGGAACCTTGTAGTACTAATCAGACCTCTTCGATAAGCTTGCAAGTGCAGAGAGTGCTAGATCATCAGACCCAAACTGTGTATTACATTTAGTCCCTTTTCTAGGCTATAAAGCTCTCTTATAAACTGACATCATTTTATATTTGTATGCATTATTTAATATCTAATTTGATCAAGGTTGTATGGATAAGCAGAATGGAATAACATAAAATATCAAATTTAGTTCTCTCTCTCTTTGCTTTGTTCAAACGTTACTCCTTTCTATGAGAGCATACAGAGGTATTAAAAGGAGCACTCTCCTGAGCCTACCTGTCATATCTTGTTTTTTTGTAATTATTATGTATGTATTAAGGTGTACCGTGCCTTTAAGTAGCCCTGGCAGATTCTAATCAACCTGAGCTGCAATAGTCTACGTATATATTCTGTGTGCGGTTCTGTGATTGTGTATTCTGTGATTGTGCATTCTGTGATTGTGTATTCTGTGATTGTGTATTCTGTGGTTATGTATTCTTTAGTTATATATTATGTGGTTGTGTATTATGTGGTTATGTATTCTTTAGTTATATATTATGTGGTTGTGTATTATGTGGTTATGTATTCTTTAGTTATATATTATGTGGTTATGTATTCTGTGGTTATGTATTCTGTGGTTATGTATTCTTCAGTTATATATTATGTGGTTGTGTATTATGGGGTTGTGTATTCTGTGATTGTGTATTCTGTGGTTATGTATTCTGTGGTTGTGTATTCTGTGGTTATGTATTCTGTGGTTATGTATTCTCTGGTTATGTATTCTGTGGTTATGTATTCTGTGGTTATGTATTCTTTGGTTATATATTATGTGGTTGTGTATTCTGTGATTGTGTATTCTGTGGTTATGTATTCTGTGGTTGTGTATTCTGTGGTTATGTATTCTGTGGTTATGTATTCTTTGGTTATATATTATGTGGTTGTGTATTATGTGATTGTGTATTCTGTGATTGAGTATTCTGTGATTGTGTATTCTGTGGTTATGTATTCTGTGGTTATGTATTCTGTGGTTATGTATTCTGTGATTGTGTATTCTGTGGTTGTGTATTCTGTGATTGTGTATTCTGTGGTTGTGTATTCTGTGATTGTGTATTCTGTGATTCTGTGATTGTGTATTCTGTGGTTGTGTATTCTGTGGTTGTGTATTCTGTGGTTGTGTGATGGTGTATTCTGTGATTGTGAGGCCTACTTATCAAGCCGTCAACCGCAAATACGCTGGAATTCCGCAGCGTAATTGTGGAGAGCCTGATTCCCCTTAGTTATCAATGCCTACAGACCGGCAAAAGTTGAAATTTGTGACGTAACATACGATCCGTCCGGTCTCAGTCCGACACAGATCGATGCTTACGTCACTACAGATGTTCCGAATGCAAATTCGGCACTATCTGACTACTTTTGATAGTTAACAAATTCCTAGCAGGTATGCTCGCCACTATTCCGGCCCAGCGTACCTGGTTTTCAATCCGCCCTGGAGGCGGCGGATGTCATAGGAATCAATGGGAGTCTGAAAGCAGTGAAAGCTTATGTTTGCTGCTGCCCGATACCCCATTGATTCCTATGGGAGAATAAAAGTTATGTTTACACCTAACACCCTAACATAACCCCTGAGTCTAAACACCCCTAGTCTGCCGCCCCCTACATTATACTTATTAACCCCTAAGCTGCTGCCTCGACACCGCCGCCACCTACATTATACTTATTAACCCCTATTCTGCCGCCCCCTACACCGCCGCCACCTACATTATACTTATTAACCCCTAAGCTGCTGCCCCAACACAGCTGCCACCTACATTACACTTATTAACCCCTATTCTGCCATCCCGATACCGCCGCCAACTAAATAAAAGTTATTAACCCTTAATCTGCTGCTCCCGCCACCTACATAAAGTTATTAACCCCAATCCCGTCACTCCAACTAAATAAATGTATTATCCCCTAAACCCCTGGCCTCCCACATCACTAGCACTTACTAAACCTATTAACCCCTAAACCGCCAGCCCCCCACATCGCCATAAACTAAATTAAACTATTAACCCCTAAACCTAACAACCCGCTAACTTTATATGAAATATTAACTCATCCCTATCTTATAATACATTTAAACTTACCTTTAGAATTAAATTAAACTATATTAAACTAATAATTAACCTACACTATTATACTAAAATTACATTAAACTACAAATTAAATTAATGATATTATATATTTAAAAACCTTACCCTACTCAAATAATTTAAATCTACACTAAAAAATCTAAACTAAAAAATTGGCAATCAGCCAATAGGATTGAGCTCTTAAATCTAAACTAAAACATTAGCAATCAGCCAATAGGATTGAGCTCACATTCTATTGGCTGATTGGATCAGCCAATAGGATGAAAGCTCAATCCTATTGGCTGATTGCAACAGCCAATAGGATTTTTTAAACCTTAATTTCGATTGGCTGATAGAATTCTATCAGCCAATCGGAATCTAAGGGACGCCATCTTGGATGACGTCATTTAAAGGAACCTTCATTTGGGAAGAAGACGTCGAACGAAGAGGATGCTCCGTGTCGGATGTCTTAAAGATGGAGCCGCTCCGCGCCGGATGAAGATAGAAGATGCCGTCTGGGTGAAGACTTCTGCGGGCTTGGATGAAGACTTCAGCCGCTTGGATGAAGACTTCTGCCGGCTTCTTGGAGGATGGATGTCGGATCTTCAAAACTGTAAGTGAATCTTCAGGGGTTAGTGTTTTTTAAGGGTGTATTGGGTGGGTTTTATTTTTAGATTAGGGTTTGGGCTGCAATAGAGCTAAATGCCCTTTTAAGGGCAATGCCCATACAAATGCCCTTTTCAGGGCAATGGGGAGCTTAGGTTTTTTTAGTTAGGTTTTTATTTGGGGGGGGGTTGGTTGTGTGGGTGGTGGGTTTTACTTTTGGGGGGGTATTTGTATTTTTTATTTACAGGTAAAAGAGCTGATTTCTTTGGGGCAATGCCCCGCAAAAGGCCCTTTTAAGGGCTTTTTGTAGTTTGTTGTTGGCTAGGGTTTTTTTATTTTGGGGGGGCTTTTTTATTTTCATAGGGCCCTTAGATTAGGTGTAATTAGTTTAAATCTTTGCTAAAAAAAATTTTTTGTGTAATTTACGGCTAGATTACGAGTTTTGTGTTAAGCTGAAAAAGCAGCGTTAACAGGTCTTAACGCTGCTTTTTTCACTACCGCTGCTATTACGAGTCTTGCAGGTTTAGGGGCACCGCACACTTCTTTGGCCTTACCGCAAACCGACTTACGTAAACTTCGTAAACCCTTTTTTCTATGGGACTTCCATAGCGCTGGTATTACGAGTGTGATGTAAGTGATTCCTTTACACAGTATTGAATGACAATATATATTTACATGTGTCACCCAAACTCAACATCTTTTGTTACCAATAGTGAAACTAGAACATTAATAATAAACCTATAGGAGCTGTGAGTATATTGCACACATGTATATAGTATATTATGTACTGTATATGTATTATACTGTAAAAACTAATGACTAGATTACGAGTTTTGCTGTAAGGTAAAAAAGCAGCGTTAACAGGTCCTAACGCTGCTTTTTTATGCCCGCTGGTATTACGAGTCTTCAGGTATAGGTGTACCGCACACTTTTTTGGCCTTACAGCAAACCTACTTACGTAGATTGCGTATAGTCTTTTTTCTATGGGACTTCCATAGCGCTGGTATTACGAGATTGTCCTGGGAGGCCAAAAAGTGAGCGGTACACCCTCTACCTCCAAGATTCCTAACGCATTCTAAAGTCAGTAGTTATGAGTTTTACACTACAACGCTGTAGCATAAAACTCATAACTAAAGTGCTAAAAAGTACACTAACACCCATAAACTACCTTTTAACCCCTAAACCGAGGCCCTCCCGCATCGCAAACACTGAAATAAAATGATTAACCCCTAATCTGCCGCTCAGGACATCGCAGCCACTAGAATAAACATATTAACCCCTAAACCGCCGCACTCCCGCCTCGCAAACACTAGTTAAATATTATTAACCCCTAATCTGCTGCCCCTAACATCGCCGCCACCTACATTATATATATTAACCCCTAAACTTCTGCCCCCAACGTCGGCGCCACTATATTAAATTTATTAACCCCTAAACCTAAGTCTAACCCTAACCCTAACACCCCCTAATTGAAATATAATTTAAATAAATCTAAATAAAATTACTATCATTAACTACATTATTCCTATTTAAAACTAAATACTTACCTATAAATAAACCCTAACGGCTAGATTTAGAGTTTTGTCGGTAACGACCCGCGTAGCTAACGCTGGCTTTTTTCTGGCCGCACCTTTAAAATAACTCTGGTATTGAGAGTCCACAGAATGGCTGCGTTAGGCTCCAAAAAAGGAGCATAGAGCATATTTAACGCCACTGCAACTCTCGAAACCAGAGTTGCTTATGGAAGCGGCCAGCCTCAAAAACGTGCTCGTGCAAAAAAGCCGCGTTCAGCTCCTAACGCAGCCCCATTGTTTGCTATGGGGAAACACTTCCTACATCTGCACCTAACACTCTAACATGTACCCCGAGTCTAAACACCCCTAACCTTACACTTATTAACCCCTAATCTGCCGCCCCCGCTATCGCTGACCCCTGCATATTATTATTAACCCCTAATCTGCCGCTCCGTAAACCGCTGCTACTTACATTATCCCTATGTACCCATAATCTGCTGCCCCTAACACCGCCGACCCCTATATTATATTTATTAACCCCTAATCTGCCCCCCACAACGTCGCCTCCACCTGCCTACACTTATTAACCCCTAATCTGCCGAGCGGACCGCACCGCTATTATAATAAAGTTATTAACCCCTAATCCGCCTCACTAACCCTATAATAAATAGTATTAACCCCTAATCTGCCCTCCCTAACATCGCCAACACCTAACTTCAAACATTAACCCCTAATCTGCCGACTGGAGCTCACCGCTATTCTAATAAATGTATTAACCCCTAAAGCTAAGTCTAACCCTAACACTAACACCCCCCTAAGTTAAATATAATTTAAATCTAACGAAATTAATTATCTCTTATTAAATAAATTATTCCTATTTAAAGCTAAATACTTACCTGTAAAATAAATCCTAATATAGCTACAATATAAATTATAATTATATTATAGCTATTTTAGGATTTATATTTATTTTACAGGTAACTTTGTATTTATTTTAACCAGGTACAATAGCTATTAAATAGTTAATAACTATTTAATAGCTAAAATAGTTAAAATAATTACAAAATTACCTGTAAAATAAATCCTAACCTAAGTTACAATTAAACCTAACACTACACTATCAATAAATTAATTAAATAAAATACCTACAATTACCTACAATTAAACCTAACACTACACTATCAATACATTAATTAAATACAATATCTACAAATAAATACAATGAAATAAACTAACTAAAGTACAAAAAATAAAAAAGAACTAAATTACAAAAAATAAAAAAATATTTACAAACAACAGAAAAATATTACAACAATTTTAAACTAATTACACCTACTCTAAGCCCCCTAATAAAATAATAAAAACCCCCAAAATAAAAAATGCCCTACCCTATTCTAAATTACAAAAGTTCAAAGCTCTTTTACCTTACCAGCCCTGAACAGGACCCTTTGCGGGGCATGCCCCAAGAAATTCAGCTCTTTTTCCTGTAAAAAAACACATACAATACCCCCCCCCAACATTGCAACCCACCACCCACAACCCCTAATCTAACCCAAACCCCCCTTAAATAAACCTAACACTAAGCCCCTGAAGATCTTCCTACCTTATTTTCACCATACCAGGTTCACCGATCAATCCAAAAGAGCTCCTCCGATGTCCTGATCCAAGCCCAAGCAGGGGGCTGAAGATGTCCATGATCCGGCTGAAGTCATCATCCAAGTGGGAGCTGAAGAGGTCCATGATCCGGCTGAAGTCATCATCCAAGCGGGAGCTGAAGAGGTCCATGATCCGGCTGAAGTCTTCTATCAACGGCATCTTCAATCTTCTGTCTTCCGGATCCATCTTGCAGACCTCTGACGCGGAACATCCTGCTGGCCCGACGGACTACCGACGAATGAAGGCTCCTTTAAGGGATGTCATCCAAGATGGCGTCCCTCGAATTCCGATTGGCTGATAGGATTCTATCAGCCAATCGGAATTAAGGTAGGAAAATTCTGATTGGCTGATGGAATCAGCCAATCAGAATCAAGTTCAATCCGATTGGCTGATCCGATCAGCCAATCAGATTGAGCTCGCATACTATTGGCTGTTCCGATCAGCCAATAGAATGCGAGCTCAATCTGATTGGCTGATTGGATCGGCCAATCGGATTGAACTTGATTCTGATTGGCTGATTCCATCAGCCAATCAGAATTTTCCTACCTGAATTCCGATTGGCTGATAGAATCCTATCAGCCAATCGGAATTTGAGGGACGCCATCTTGGATGACGTCCCTTAAAGGAGCCTTCATTCGTCGGTAGTCCGTCGGGCCAGCAGGATGTTCCGCGTCGGAGGTCTGCAAGATGGATCCGGAAGACAGAAGATTGAAGATGCCGTTGATAGAAGACTTCAGCCGGATCATGGACCTCTTCAGATCCCGCTTGGATGATGATTTCAGCCGGATCATGGACCTCTTCAGCTCCCGCTTGGATGATGACTTCAGCCGGATCATGGACATCTTCAGCCCCCTGCTTGGGCTTGGATCAGGACATCGGAGGAGCTCTTTTGGATTGATCGGTGAACCTGGTATGGTGAAGATAAGGTAGGAAGATCTTCAGGGGCTTAGTGTTAGGTTTATTTAAGGGGGGTTTGGGTTAGATTAGGGGTATGTGGGTGGTGGGTTGTAATGTTGGGGGGGGGTATTGTATGTTTTTTTTACAGGCAAAAGAGCTGAACTTCTTGGGGCATGCCCCGCAAAGGGCCCTGTTCAGGGCTGGTAAGGTAAAAGAGCTTTGAACTTTTGGAATTTAGAATAGGGTAGGGCATTTTTTATTTTGGGGGGTTTTGTTATTTTATTAGGGGGCTTAGAGTAGGTGTAATTAGTTTAAAATTGTTGTAATATTTTTCTGATGTTTGTAAATATTTTTTTATTTTTTGTAACTTAGTTCTTTTTTATTTTTTGTACTTTAGTTAGTTTATTTCATTGTATTTATTTGTAGATATTGTATTTAATTAATGTATTGATAGTGTAGTGTTAGGTTTAATTGTAGGTAATTGTAGGTATTTTATTTAATTAATTTATTGATAGTGTAGTGTTAGGTTTAATTGTAACTTAGGTTAGGATTTATTTTACAGGTAATTTTGTAATTATTTTAACTATTTTAGCTATTAAATAGTTATTAACTATTTAATAGCTATTGTACCTGGTTAAAATAAATACAAAGTTACCTGTAAAATAAATATAAATCCTAAAATAGCTATAATATAATTATAATTTATATTGTAGCTATATTAGGATTTATTTTACAGGTAAGTATTTAGCTTTAAATAGGAATAATTTATTTAATAAGAGTTAATTAATTTCGTTAGATTTAAATTATATTTAACTTAGGGGGGTGTTAGTGTTAGGGTTAGACTTAGCTTTAGGGGTTAATACATTTATTAGAATAGCGGTGAGCTCCAGTCGGCAGATTAGGGGTTAATGTTTGAAGTTAGGTGTCGGCGATGTTAGGGAGGGCAGATTAGGGGTTAATACTATTTATTATAGGGTTAGTGAGGCGGATTAGGGGTTAATAACTTTATTATAGTAGCGGTGCGGTCCGCTCGGCAGATTAGGGGTTAATAAGTGTAGGCAGGTGGAGGCGACGTTGTGGGGGGCAGATTAGGGGTTAATAAATATAATATAGGGGTCGGCGGTGTTATGGGCAGCAGATTAGGGGTACATAGCTATAATGTAGGTGGCGGCTCTTTGCGGTGGGCAGATTAGGGGTTAATTATTGTAGGTAGGTGGCGGCGACGTTGTGGGGGGCAGGTTAGGGGTTAATAAATATAATATAGGGGTCGGCGGTGTTAGGGGCAGCAGATTAGGGGTACATAAGGATAACGTAGGTGGCGGTCGGCAGATTAGGGGTTAAAAAAATTGAATCGAGTGGCGGCGATGTGGGGGGACCTCGGTTTAGGGGTACATAGGTAGTTTATGGGTGTTAGTGTACTTTAGAGCACAGTAGTTAAGAGCTTTATGAACCGGCGTTAGCCCAGAAAGCTCTTAACTACTGACTTTTTTCTGTGGCTGGAGTTTTGTCGTTAGAATTCTAACGCTCACTTCAGCCACGACTCTAAATACCGGAGTTAGAAAGATCCCATTGAAAAGATAGGATACGCAATTGACGTAAGGGGATCTGCGGTATGGAAAAGTCGCGGCTAAAAAAAGTGAGCGTTAGACCCTTTTTTGACTGACTCCAAATACCGGCGGTAGCCTAAAACCAGCGTTAGGAGCCTCTAACGCTGGTTTTCACGGCTACCGCCAAACTCCAAATCTAGGCCTTAGTTAGCTACAATATAACTAAAAGTTACATTGTAGCTAGCTTAGGGTTTATTTTTATTTTACAGGCAAGTTTGTATTTATTTTAACTAGGCAGAATAGATACTAAATAGTTATTAACTATTTAATAACTACCTAGCTAAAATAAATACAAATTTACCTGTAAAATAAAACCCAACCTATGTTACACTAACACCTAACACTACACTACAATTAAATAAATTAACTAAATTAAATACAATTAAATAAATTAAATTAAATTAGCTAAATCACAAACTACAATTAAATAAATTAACTAAATTAAATACAATTAAATAAATTAAATTAAATTAGCTAAATCACAAAACCTCCCCACTAAATTACTGAAAATAAAAAACAAATTACAGATCTTTAAACTAATTACACCTAATCTAATAGCCCTATCAAAATAAAATAAAGCCCCCCAAAATAAAAAAAAACATAGCCTAAACTAAACTATCAATATCTCTTAAAAGGGCCCAAAGTAATCAGCTCTTTTACCTGTAAAAAAAAATTCAAACAACCCCCCCAACAGTAAACCCACCACCCACACAACTAACCCCCCAAATAAAAAGCTAACTAAAAAAAACCTAAGCTCCCCATTGCCCTGAAAAGGGCATTTGGATGGGCATTGCCCTTAAAATGGCATTTAGCTCTTTTGCAGCCCAAACCCCTAATCTAAAAAATAAACCCACCCAATACACCCTTAAAAAAATCCTAACACTAACCCCCGAAGATTCACTTACCGGGAGAAGTCTTCATCCAAGCGGCAAGATGTCCTCAACGAAGCCGGCAGAAGTGGTCCTCCAGAAGGGCAGAAGTCTTAATTCAGATGGCATCTTCTATCTTCATCCTTCCGGCGTGGAGCGGGTCCATCTTCAAGACATCCGACGCGGAGCATCTGTCACGTCGCGCCGCTCTTGCCGTTGCTAGGGGCACGGCGTCTCCTTCTCTGCTCGTTGTCAGGGGCAGTGTCGGCTCTAGAGGCGTGCGGCGCTGATCTTCTTCCTTGTGCCCCTTACTGTTGCTGAATCTGCCTGCCTGCCTACTCTACCTGCCTTAACCCTTAAACTGCTGTATTGCTTACTGTTGCTGAACCTGCCTGCCTGACTACTCTACCTGCCTTAACCCTTAAACTGCTGTATTGCTTACTGTTTCTGAACCTGCCTGCCTGACTACTCTACCTGCCTTAACTCTTAAAGGGACAGTCAACACCAGAATTTTTGTTGTTTAAAAAGAAAGATAATCCCTTTATTACCCATTCCCCAGTTTTGCATAACCAACACAGTTATAATAATACACGTTTTACCTCTGTAATTACCTTGTATCTTAGCCTCTGCTGACTGCCCCCTTATTTCAGTTCTTTTGACAGACATGCAGTTTAGCCAATCAGTGCTCACTCCTAGGTCACTTTACGTGCATGAGCTCAATGTTATCTATATGAAACATGTGAACTAATGCCCTCTAGTGGTCAAAATGTATTCAGAATAGAGGCAGTCTTCAAGGTCTAAGAAATTAGCATATGAACCTCCTAGTTTTAGCTTTCAACTAAGAATACCAAGAGAACAAAGCAAAATTGGTCATAAAAGTAAATTGGGAAGTTGTTTAAAATTGCATGCCCTATTTAAAACATGAAAGGTTTTTTTGGACTTGACTGTCCCTTTAAACTGCTGGATTGCTTTCTGTTGCTGAATTTGCCTGTCTACTCTACCTGCCTTAACCCTTAAACTGCTGGATTGCTTTCTGTTGCTGAATTTGCCTGTCTACTCTACCTGCCTTAAACCTTAAACAGCTGGATTGCTTTCTGTTGCTGAACCTGCCTGCCTGACTCCTCTACCTGCCTTAACCCTTAAACTGCTGGTTTGTTTACTGTTGCCAATCCCTGCCTGCCTGACCCTTCTAGTGGTGTGCCCTTGGACTGCTTTTCTGTTGCTGAATTTGCCTGTCTACTCTACCTGCCTTAACCCTTAAACTGCTGGATTGCTTCCTGTTGCTGAATTTGCCTGTCTACTCTACCTGCCTTAACCCTTAAACTGCTGGATTGCTTACTGTTGCTGAACCTGCCTGTCTGACTACTCTACCTGCCTTAACCCTTAAACTGCTGGATTGCTTTCTGTTGCTGAATTTGCCTGCCTACTCTACCTGCCTTAACCCTTAAACAGCTGGATTGCTTTCTGTTGCTGAACCTGCCTGCCTGACTCCTCTACCTGCCTTAACCCTTAAACTGCTGGTTTGTTTACTGTTGCCAATCCCTGCCTGCCTCACCCTTCTAGTGGTGTGCCCTTGGACTGCTTTTCTGTTGCCAATCCCTTCCTGCTTGACTATTCAAGTGGTTTATCTCTGGACTACTCCACTGTTGCCACTGGGGACTACCCTGCCTGTGGTGAGTGCCGCTCTCCTCATCTCCTTATTTTTCTCTGCTCTGGGATATTCCCTATCATTCCGGCTCGACGCCGGGATAAGAAGACTACTGGCCGAGTTTGGTCTGATAGAGGAGAATCCCACGAGCATTACATTATACTTGGGCCATGCAGCCAGATGAAGTGGCACGTGCTGTTTATCTTCAGGGACAGATGTTGGGAACCCATACCACACAGTTGCAGAATATGGATTCCAAGCTAGAGGCTATTACCGCTCAACTCTCCTTACTAGTTGCAGCGAGGGATGCCGCTCCTGTTGCTACACCACCAGCCCCTACTCCCAGTGCTGTGGCTTCTTCCTCCACTTCTGGAAGCTTACCCCGGATTCCCTTGCCTGACAAGTATGACGGTACTACTGACTGTAGGGGCTTTCTAAACCAATGCAGGCTGCACTTCCGCAATGATCCTCACACCTTCTAGTCTCATCAGTCAAGGGTCACCTTTGTCATTTCCTTGCTAAAGGATAAAGCTCTAGCCTGGGTCTGCAGTGTGGTACAGACAGTACATAAAGAGTGCTGCAGTGTGGTACATAAAGAGTGCTGCAGTGTGGTACAGACAGTACATAAAGAGTGCTGCAGTGTGGTACAGACAGTACATAAAGAGTGCTGCAGTGTGGTACAGACAGTACATAAAGAGTGCTGCAGTGTGGTACATAAAGAGTGCTGCAGTGTGGTACAGACAGTACATAAAGAGTGCTGCAGTGTGGTACAGACACAGAGTGCTGCAGTGTGGTACAGACACAGAGCGCTGCAGTGTGGTACAGACACAGAGCGCTGCAGTGTGGTACAGACAGAGAGTGCTGCAGTGTGGTACAGACACAGAGTGCTGCAGTGTGCTACAGACACAGAGTGCTGCAGTGTGGTGCAGACACAGAGTGCTGCAGTGTGGTACAGACAGAGAGTGCTGCAGTGTGGTACAGGCACAGAGTGCTGCAGTGTGGTGCAGACACAGAGTGCTGCAGTGTGGTACAGACACAGAGTGCTGCAGTGTGGTACAGACACAGAGTGCTACAGTGTGGTACAGACACAGAGTGCTGCAGTGTGGTGCAGACACAGAGTGCTGCAGTGTGGTACAGACACAGAGTGCTGCAGTGTGGTACAGACACAGAGTGCTGCAGTGTGGTACAGACACAGAGTGCTACAGTGTGGTACAGACACAGAGTGCTGCAGTGTGGTGCAGACACAGAGTGCTGCAGTGTGGTACAGACACAGAGTGCAGTAGTGTGGTACAGACAAAGAGTGCTGCAGTGTGGTACAGACAGAGAGTGCTGCAGTGTGGTACAGACACAGAGTGCTGCAGTGTGGTGCAGACACAGAGTGCTGCAGTGTGGTACAGACAGAGAGTGCTGCAGTGTGGTACAGACATAGAGTGCTGCAGTGTGGTACAGACACAGAGTGCTGCAGTGTGGTACAGACACAGAGTGCTGCAGTGTGGTACAGACACAGAGTGCTGCAGTGTGGTACAGACACAGAGTGCTGCAGTGTGGTACAGACACAGAGTGCTGCAGTGTGGTACAGACACAGAGTGCTGCAGTGTGGTACAGACACAGAGTGCTGCAGTGTGCTACAGATACAGAGTGCTGCAGTGTGCTACAGACACAGAGTGCTGCAGTGTGGTACAGACACAGAGTGCTGCAGTGTGGTACAGACACAGAGTGCTGCAGTGTGGTACAGACACAGAGTGCTGCAGTGTGGTACAGACACAGAATGCTGCAGTGTGGTGCAGACAGAGAGTGCTGCAGTGTGGTACAGACACACAGTGCTGCAGTGTGGTACAGACACAGAGTGCTGCAGTGTGGTACAGACAGAGAGTGCTGCAGTGTGGTGCAGACACAGAGTGCTGCAGTGTGCTACAGACACAGAGTGCTGCAGTGTGCTACAGACACAGAGTGCTGCAGTGTGGTGCAGACACAGAGTGTTGCAGTGTGCTACAGACACAGAGTGCTGCAGTGTGGTGCAGACACAGAGTGCTGCAGTGTGGTACAGACACAGAGTGCTGCAGTGTGGTGCAGACACAGAGTGCTGCAGTGTGGTACAGACACAGAGTGCTGCAGTGTGCTACAGACACAGAGTGCTGCAGTGTGGTACAGACACAGAGTGCTGCAGTGTGGTACAGACACAGAGTGCTGCAGTGTGGTAC
The DNA here is from genome assembly GCF_027579735.1 of Bombina bombina. NCBI lineage: Eukaryota > Metazoa > Chordata > Amphibia > Anura > Bombinatoridae > Bombina > Bombina bombina. Next base: position 37,785,102 of record NC_069501.1, read on the forward strand.
AGACATAGAGTGCTGCAGTGTGCTACAGACACAGAGTGCTGCAGTGTGGTACAGACACAGAGTGCTGCAGTGTGGTACAGACACAGAGTGCTGCAGTGTGGTACAGACACAGAGCGCTGCAGTGTGGTACAGACACAGAGTGCTGCAGTGTGGTACAGACACAGAGTGCTGCAGTGTGCTACAGACACAGAGTGCTGCAGTGTGGTACAGACATAGAGTGCTGCAGTGTGGTACAGACACAGAGAGTGCTGCAGTGTGGTACAGACACAGAGTGCTGCAGTGTGGTACAGACACAGAGTGCTGCAGTGTGGTACAGACATAGAGCGCTGCAGTGTGGTACAGACACAGAGTGCTGCAGTGTGGTACAGACATAGAGTGCTGCAGTGTGGTACAGACACAGAGTGCTGCAGTGTGGTACAGACATAGAGTGCTGCAGTGTGGTACAGACATAGAGTGCTGCAGTGTGGTACAGACACAGAGTGCTGCAGTGTGGTACAGACACAGAGTGCTGCAGTGTGGTACAGACACAGAGTGCTGCAGTGTGCTACAGACACAGAGTGCTGCAGTGTGGTACAGACACAGAGTGCTGCCGTGTGGTACAGACACAGAGTGCTGCAGTGTGGTACAGACACAGAGTGCTGCAGTGTGGTACAGACCCAGAGTGCTGCAGTGTGGTACAGACACAGAGTGCTGCAGTGTGGTACAGACACAGAGTGCTGCAGTGTGGTACAGACACAGAGTGCTGCAGTGTGGTACAGACACAGAGTGCTGCAGTGTGGTACAGACACAGAGTGCTGCAGTGTGGTACAGACACAGAGTGCTGCAGTGTGGTACAGACACAGAGCGCTGCAGTGTGGTACAGACACAGAGTGCTGCAGTGTGGTACAGACACAGAGTGCTGCAGTGTGGTACAGACACAGAGTGCTGCAGTGTGCTACAGACACAGAGTGCTGCAGTGTGGTACATAAAGAGTGCTGCAGTGTGGTACAGACACAGAGTGCTGCAGTGGTGGTACAGGACACAGAGTGCTGCAGTGTGGTACAGACATAGAGTGCTGCAGTGTGGTACATAAAGAGTGCTGCAGTGTGGTACAGACTAGAGTGCTGCAGTGTGGTACAGACACAGAGTGCTGCAGTGTGGTACAGACACAGAGTGCTGCAGTGTGGTACAGACACAGAGTGCTGCAGTGTGGTACAGACACAGAGCGCTGCAGTGTGGTACAGACAGAGAGTGCTGCAGTGTGGTACATAAAGAGTGCTGCAGTGTGGTACAGACACAGAGTGCTGCAGTGTGGTACAGACACAGAGTGCTGCAGTGTGGTACAGACACAGAGTGCTGCAGTGTGGTACAGACACAGAGCGCTGCAGTGTGGTACAGACATAGAGTGCTGCAGTGTGGTACATAAAGAGTGCTGCAGTGTGGTACAGACACAGAGTGCTGCAGTGTGGTACAGACACAGAGTGCTGCAGTGTGGTACAGACACAGAGTGCTGCAGTGTGGTACAGACACAGAGTGCTGCAGTGTGGTACAGACATAGAGTGCTGCAGTGTGGTACATAAAGAGTGCTGCAGTGTGGTACAGACATAGAGTGCTGCAGTGTGGTACAGACACAGAGTGCTGCAGTGTGGTACAGACACAGAGTGCTGCAGTGTGGTACAGACACAGAGTGCTGCAGTGTGGTACAGACACAGAGTGCTGCAGTGTGGTACAGACACAGAGTGCTGCAGTGTGGTACAGACACAGAGTGCTGCAGTGTGGTACAGACACAGAGCGCTGCAGTGTGGTACAGACATAGAGTGCTGCAGTGTGGTACATAAAGAGTGCTGCAGTGTGGTACAGACACAGAGTGCTGCAGTGTGGTACAGACACAGAGTGCTGCAGTGTGGTACAGACACAGAGTGCTGCAGTGTGGTACAGACACAGAGTGCTGCAGTGTGGTACAGACACAGAGTGCTGCAGTGTGGTACAGACACAGAGTGCTGCAGTGTGGTACAGACAGAGAGTGCTGCAGTGTGGTACAGACACAGAGTGCTGCAGTGTGGTACAGACACAGAGTGCTGCAGTGTGCTACAGACACAGAGTGCTGCAGTGTGGTACATAAAGAGTGCTGCAGTGTGGTACAGACACAGAGTGCTGCAGTGTGGTACAGACACAGAGTGCTGCAGTGTGGTACAGACATAGAGTGCTGCAGTGTGGTACATAAAGAGTGCTGCAGTGTGGTACAGACATAGAGTGCTGCAGTGTGGTACAGACACAGAGTGCTGCAGTGTGGTACAGACACAGAGTGCTGCAGTGTGGTACAGACACAGAGTGCTGCAGTGTGGTACAGACACAGAGCGCTGCAGTGTGGTACAGACACAGAGTGCTGCAGTGTGGTACATAAAGAGTGCTGCAGTGTGGTACAGACACAGAGTGCTGCAGTGTGGTACAGACACAGAGTGCTGCAGTGTGGTACAGACACAGAGTGCTGCAGTGTGGTACAGACACAGAGTGCTGCAGTGTGGTACAGACACAGAGTGCTGCAGTGTGGTACAGACACAGAGTGCTGCAGTGTGGTACAGACACAGAGTGCTGCAGTGTGGTACAGACACAGAGTGCTGCAGTGTGGTACAGACACAGAGTGCTGCAGTGTGGTACAGACACAGAGTGCTGCAGTGTGGTACAGACACAGAGTGCTGCAGTGTGGTACAGACACAGAGTGCTGCAGTGTGGTACAGACACAGAGTGCTGCAGTGTGGTACAGACACAGAGCGCTGCAGTGTGGTACAGACACAGAGTGCTGCAGTGTGGTACAGACACAGAGTGCTGCAGTGTGGTACAGACACAGAGTGCTGCAGTGTGGTACAGACACAGAGTGCTGCAGTGTGGTACAGACACAGAGTGCTGCAGTGTGGTACAGACACAGAGTGCTGCAGTGTGGTACAGACATAGAGTGCTGCAGTGTGGTACAGACAAGAGTGCTGCAGTGTGGTACAGACACAGAGTGCTGCAGTGTGGTACAGACACAGAGTGCTGCAGTGTGGTACAGACACAGAGTGCTGCAGTGTGGTACAGACACAGAGTGCTGCAGTGTGGTACAGACACAGAGTGCTGCAGTGTGGTACAGACACAGAGTGCTGCAGTGTGGTACAGACACAGAGTGCTGCAGTGTGGTACAGACACAGAGTGCTGCAGTGTGGTACAGACACAGAGTGCTGCAGTGTGGTACAGACACAGAGTGCTGCAGTGTGGTACAGACACAGAGTGCTGCAGTGTGGTACAGACACAGAGTGCTGCAGTGTGGTACAGACACAGAGTGCTGCAGTGTGGTACAGACACAGAGTGCTGCAGTGTGGTACAGACACAGAGTGCTGCAGTGTGGTACAGACACAGAGTGCTGCAGTGTGGTACAGACACAGAGCGCTGCAGTGTGGTACAGACACAGAGTGCTGCAGTGTGGTACAGACACAGAGTGCTGCAGTGTGGTACAGACACAGAGTGCTGCAGTGTGCTACAGACACAGAGTGCTGCAGTGTGGTACATAAAGAGTGCTGCAGTGTGGTACAGACACAGAGTGCTGCAGTGTGGTACAGACACAGAGTGCTGCAGTGTGGTACAGACATAGAGTGCTGCAGTGTGGTACATAAAGAGTGCTGCAGTGTGGTACAGACATAGAGTGCTGCAGTGTGGTACAGACACAGAGTGCTGCAGTGTGGTACAGACACAGAGTGCTGCAGTGTGGTACAGACACAGAGTGCTGCAGTGTGGTACAGACACAGAGCGCTGCAGTGTGGTACAGACACAGAGTGCTGCAGTGTGGTACATAAAGAGTGCTGCAGTGTGGTACAGACACAGAGTGCTGCAGTGTGGTACAGACACAGAGTGCTGCAGTGTGGTACAGACACAGAGTGCTGCAGTGTGGTACAGACACAGAGCGCTGCAGTGTGGTACAGACATAGAGTGCTGCAGTGTGGTACATAAAGAGTGCTGCAGTGTGGTACAGACACAGAGTGCTGCAGTGTGGTACAGACACAGAGTGCTGCAGTGTGGTACAGACACAGAGTGCTGCAGTGTGGTACAGACACAGAGTGCTGCAGTGTGGTACAGACATAGAGTGCTGCAGTGTGGTACATAAAGAGTGCTGCAGTGTGGTACAGACATAGAGTGCTGCAGTGTGGTACATAAAGAGTGCTGCAGTGTGGTACAGACACAGAGTGCTGCAGTGTGGTACAGACACAGAGTGCTGCAGTGTGGTACAGACACAGAGTGCTGCAGTGTGGTACAGACACAGAGTGCTGCAGTGTGGTACAGACACAGAGCGCTGCAGTGTGGTACAGACATAGAGTGCTGCAGTGTGGTACATAAAGAGTGCTGCAGTGTGGTACAGACACAGAGTGCTGCAGTGTGGTACAGACACAGAGTGCTGCAGTGTGGTACAGACACAGAGTGCTGCAGTGTGGTACAGACACAGAGTGCTGCAGTGTGGTACAGACACAGAGTGCTGCAGTGTGGTACAGACACAGAGTGCTGCAGTGTGGTACAGACACAGAGTGCTGCAGTGTGGTACAGACACAGAGCGCTGCAGTGTGGTACAGACACAGAGCGCTGCAGTGTGGTACAGACACAGAGCGCTGCAGTGTGGTACAGACACAGAGTGCTGCAGTGTGGTACAGACACAGAGTGCTGCAGTGTGGTACAGACACAGAGTGCTGCAGTGTGGTACAGACACAGAGTGCTGCAGTGTGGTACAGACACAGAGTGCTGCAGTGTGGTACAGACACAGAGCGCTGCAGTGTGGTACAGATACAGAGTGCTGCAGTGTGGTACAGACACAGAGTGCTGCAGTGTGGTACAGACACAGAGTGCTGCAGTGTGGTACAGACATAGAGTGCTGCAGTGTGCTACAGACAGAGAGTGCTGCAGTGTGGTACATAAAGAGTGCTGCAGTGTGGTACAGACACAGAGTGCTGCAGTGTGGTACAGACACAGAGTGCTGCAGTGTGGTACAGACATAGAGTGCTGCAGTGTGGTACATAAAGAGTGCTGCAGTGTGGTACAGACATAGGGTGCTGCAGTGTTTTACAGACACAGAGTGCTGCAGTGTGGTACAGACACAGAGTGCTGCAGTGTGGTACAGACACAGAGTGCTGCAGTGTGGTACAGACACAGAGCGCTGCAGTGTGGTACAGACACAGAGTGCTGCAGTGTGGTACATAAAGAGTGCTGCAGTGTGGTACAGACACAGAGTGCTGCAGTGTGGTACAGACACAGAGTGCTGCAGTGTGGTACAGACACAGAGTGCTGCAGTGTGGTACAGACACAGAGCGCTGCAGTGTGGTACAGACATAGAGTGCTGCAGTGTGGTACATAAAGAGTGCTGCAGTGTGGTACAGACACAGAGTGCTGCAGTGTGGTACAGACACAGAGTGCTGCAGTGTGGTACAGACACAGAGTGCTGCAGTGTGGTACAGACATAGAGTGCTGCAGTGTGGTACAGACATAGAGTGCTGCAGTGTGGTACAGACAGAGAGTGCTGCAGTGTGGTACAGACACAGAGTGCTGCAGTGTGGTACAGACACAGAGCGCTGCAGTGTGGTACAGACACAGAGCGCTGCAGTGTGGTACAGACACAGAGCGCTGCAGTGTGGTACAGACACAGAGTGCTGCAGTGTGGTACAGACACAGAGTGCTGCAGTGTGGTACAGACACAGAGTGCTGCAGTGTGGTACAGACACAGAGCGCTGCAGTGTGGTACAGACACAGAGCGCTGCAGTGTGGTACAGACACAGAGTGCTGCAGTGTGGTACAGACACAGAGTGCTGCAGTGTGGTACAGACATAGAGTGCTGCAGTGTGGTACAGACATAGAGTGCTGCAGTGTGGTACAGACAGAGAGTGCTGCAGTGTGGTACAGACACAGAGTGCTGCAGTGTGGTACAGACACAGAGTGCTGCAGTGTGGTACAGACACAGAGTGCTGCAGTGTGGTACAGACACAGAGTGCTGCAGTGTGGTACAGACACAGAGTGCTGCAGTGTGGTACAGACACAGAGTGCTGCAGTGTGGTACAGACACAGAGTGCTGCAGTGTGGTACAGACACAGAGTGCTGCAGTGTGGTACAGACACAGAGTGCTGCAGTGTGGTACAGACACAGAGTGCTGCAGTGTGGTACAGACACAGAGTGCTGCAGTGTGGTACAGACACCGAGTGCTGCAGTGTGGTACAGACACAGAGTGCTGCAGTGTGGTACAGACACAGAGTGCTGCAGTGTGGTACAGACACAGAGTGCTGCAGTGTGGTACAGACACAGAGCGCTGCAGTGTGGTACAGACACAGAGCGCTGCAGTGTGGTACAGACACAGAGCGCTGCAGTGTGGTACAGACACAGAGCGCTGCAGTGTGGTACAGACACAGAGCGCTGCAGTGTGGTACAGACACAGAGCGCTGCAGTGTGGTACAGACACAGAGCGCTGCAGTGTGGTACAGACACAGAGCGCTGCAGTGTGGTACAGACACAGAGCGCTGCAGTGTGGTACAGACACAGAGTGCTGCAGTGTGGTACAGACACAGAGTGCTGCAGTGTGGTACAGACAGAGAGTGCTGCAGTGTGGTACAGACACAGAGTGCTGCAGTGTGGTACAGACACAGAGTGCTGCAGTGTGGTACAGACACAGAGTGCTGCAGTGTGGTACAGACACAGAGTGCTGCAGTGTGGTACAGACACAGAGTGCTGCAGTGTGGTACAGACACAGAGTGCTGCAGTGTGGTACAGACACAGAGTGCTGCCGGACAGTACTATTCACGTTCCGTACTGCAGACACTGTGTGACTTATAGCTCTACATGATAACACGGCTACAGTGCCAGCTCTAGACTACATACGGTTGGTGACAAATACCTCAGTTAGAAGCCGTCTCATGGATGCGTTTTCCCCCAGGAGATGATAGATGTCGTCTTCGCTGTACATGGTGCGGAGGCTCTTGCTGGGGCTGTTGAAGTACTTGGCCATCTGGGTGACATTGGGACTTTGCTCTTCCTCAAACTGCCGCCACTGCAGAAGCTAAAAATTCAGACAATTAGCCCTTCTAAGGCTCAGCCACAGATTTCTCAGCCTCACCTGCCTGCTCTTTGTTTATTTTTTAAGTTCAAGGTTTAAATCCTCCGTAGCCTATGCTACCCACTAACATTAAAGTCATCTGGTCTAGTAGGCATTATACAATGAGGTAGCGTTATATGGCAGCAGTGTTTGCAACAATGTTTGCTAGAAATATTAGCATAAATAAAAAGAGAGAAGCGCTCAACCTGGGAAAGAACAACAACATAATAGCTTGTTCTATGGCTAGTTACCACCCAAGAAGCAGCCTTTTGTTGCTCAGGATGATCCTTTCACAGAGAAGAACTTTCCTGAAGCATATCAGTCTGATCCTGACTTCACAGTACAGTCCCGAAATACCAGGCAATGCTAAAAATATTATGCACAACACACGTGCACGCTCCTCAGCCTTGCCCCCATAGTTGGGAACTCATTTTTAACAAAAGAAACCAAGAGAAATTGGTTTGCTAACAGAAGTAATTTACACTTTTTTTTTTAAATGTGCAGACTGTCTGAATTGTGACATTGTGATATTGACTCACATGTCCCTTTAAAACAAAATGAACTCATGTAAGAGATTGTGGTAAAAATATATAGAGGGTGTCAGTAATTTGTATGTCTTTGCGTAACGGGTTTCTCCATTATGCCTGAGAATAGTTTAGGTGGCATGAAGTGCCTGCTGGGTATATTTTATGGAATATTTACAGAGTAGAACCTCCTCCCGTCAAGTTGGTCCCAGTCCCACTAACTATCTTCTCATTGATGGTTCTCATTACCTGGGGAATGAAGATCAGGCAGTTGATTGTAGTGGTACAGATGAGGATACTTCCAGATGTCATCCCATAGACCAAGCTAGGCCAGGTGTGAAAGAAGCGAGTAACCAGGAATACTGCGCCTGTACCCACCATGACCAGGCAAGCACCAACCAAGATGGCCAACGACTGATTGACAGGTGGTGAACTGATGTGATTGGTCAGACCCGCCAAGTAACTGCCATAAATTAGAAGGAGGGCCTGAGAGACAGAAGAATATGATTTTAACAGAAGTAGCATTTGTCTCTGTAACCACAATAAAGAGCAGAAAAAGGTAACTCACAAAATAACTAGGGTACAAGTGTCCAGTGTAATTAATAGATAGACAAGGAAACCGTATTAAAAATAGCTCTGACCAAGGTAGCAGACAATGAATTAATGACCTATTTCCCTATCATGTGTCACAATTCTACTCACTACACCTTGTGTAGTGTCCCAGGAGGCTCACAGACCGGACAGGGCCAATGTCTAAATAGAACATTTCCTCTTATACAGCAGACAATATGGCTCCCGATCAGTATTTGTAAAAATAATATTATAGTTGCATATTTATCTGCACAGCATTTGAGCAGATATTGAAAAAGTTAAAAGGACATGAAACCCTTTTTTTTATGATTCAGATATAGTGTGCAATTTTTATATTTTTATCTAATTTGTTTCATTCTATGTGTATCCTTTGTCGAAAAGTATACCTAGATAGCCTCAGAAGCTGCTGAATGGTGTCTGCAGATATAACCTCTTGTCATTGCCTTTCAACTAGCTCCCAGTAGTGAATTACTGCTCATTCAACAAAGGATACCAAGAAAATAAAGCACATTAGATCACTAGATAGATAATGACATTTTAAACAACTTTCCTATCTAAATCCTGAAAGACAAATTTGGGGTTTCATGACCGTTTAATAATCAAGAATAGGGTGAAGAGTTTTTGAGACTGAAAATGAAGGCTGTTTGCCATTTAGAATTCTTCAGATGCCTTAGACAACAAAGAACATATTAACTATGTCCATTCATGATCCACTGCCATTAAACCCACGTTAAACTTATCTAGGGGACAAATCCAAAGACCTGAAATGTGTGATAAGCGACACTTACCTTAAACCCTACTAGGACCCCAATCCAGAGATCAGCATGAAGTGACCCACAGAAGTTCAGCCTGGTGACTGCACATGAGGTCTCCTGATCTGAAGCCTGTACAAGTGAAGCAGAATAAGTAAGATGGGAGAATGGTTTGATCTGACATATTTGTTTAATAGCACTGAGTATATATTCTTCAAAGTATAATGAACTAGAACATAACCAGACCAGCATTATATCCAACATCAATAACTAAACTGGTCCATGCTGTGCAGGGGGGGGGGGGGGTAACAAGTATTTGGTCTGTGCACAAATGTGACAGCCATGCTATGAAGGGGGATTATTTGTGTTTTCCATGGAAAACTAATAGAAATAAGTGTATATATTTAGGAAGTGACAGTGTATGTGCAGCTGTGGTGTATAGTATGTATACAATGGTCATGGGTATGTGTTGTTATAGGAAGTATATTCAGGTATATGAAGTGTATATATTATGTATGTAGTCTCCCCAGTCTTTGTGGCATCTTACCCTGATGCTGGCGCTTGCGGTCTGTACACAGCGCACGGGGTCAGTCAGCACCCACGTAAGCAGCAGCAACATGTCAGCAAACAGGATGGCACCCACCAGCCCCAGCAAGGCCATATCAGTGATAATCTGTGCAACAGAACAATAACACACAGTCAGCCATACTTACTACTATCTGACCCAATGTCACACAGGTAGTACTGCCAGGGTTGCTACTAGTGTGCCCGTCTCATCTGTCTATGGGCACTGGATGTATTCACAGGTAATGTGACTGGGAAACGCTGAGTACTGTTGCATTTATTTCCACTGTCTCTCATTTATGTATGTGAAGGAGAGACAAGCCCAGTGCAGTATAGCACTGTATGATATGAAAGTTTTGTTACACCTACACTTTTTGCTTTGTATTTTATATTACTTTACATGTCAAATTGTCTCCTTTTTAGTATTATTGCATTTAAGCTCTGCATTTTCTCTTTTATATTTTAATATATTTAGATCTAGCATTGTTTCTGTGTTACTTTAAGAAATTAGGATCATACTTTGTATATTTCTGTGTGTCTTTTACAAATTACATTGCACTTTTTATTTGCCCACTGTAAACTAAAACTGACAGTTTCAGAAAGTGAGAGCGACAGGGCAGTTCCCTAGGCTGAACAAAGGAGTTCCTGGGATATGTCTGAAATTTTCTAAGAATTTTAAATAAGTTGTTCTCACTGATTTTTTGTTGTTGTTGCCAGCTTTATGCAGGTGATGTTAGTTAAAATAAGTGTATTGTGAATTTTGAGCTAACAGAAAAGTAATGTATACTAAAATATAGAAAAAATCAAGTTAAATTGTAGTGAAAACATTTCAGTCTAATTTATAATTGATGCAAACTGAGCCTTTATATCACCACCAGGGGTTCTCCAATTACGTTCTCTCTCCCATATGAAAATTTTGTATTCCAGAGAGCCTCATTACTTAGAAGACATCTCTAATCTCTTTGAGACTTCCAGGTTCCACCCTTTTTCTTAGAAAATTCAGTGGGGACGATTTATCATTTGTCTGGCGGACACGATCATGTCTGCCAGACATTGATAAATGCCGACAGCATACGCTGTCGGCATTTATCATTGCATAAGCAGTTTCTGGGGAACTGCTTGTGCAATGCTGCCCACTGCAGATTTGCGGCCATTCGGCCGCTAGCAGGGGGTGTCAATCAACCCGATGGTATGAGATTGGATGGATTGATATCCGCAGCCTCAGAGGTGGTGTACGACATAAGGAGCAGTGGTCTTAAGACCACTGCTTCTTAACTCCTGTTTCCTGTGAGCCTGAAGGCTTGTGTGGAAACAAGAGTATTTGGCCCCATTCGGGCCATGATAAACTAGAGAATGCTTGATTATCTGGACAATTGAAAGTAATGAAGCACTATGGGACATTGAAGTTGACAGTTTTTCAGTATTAATATACATAGTAGAAATGCAAAGTGCAATGTAATTTATAAAAGATACACATAAATATACAAATCATGAGGCAATTCTGCCTCCCCAGGTCAGTGGGATTTCACTGGTGTGCATTAGTCAGGTTAGGAACAAATACACAGGTTTTATGCATTTTAATTTCTAGCTTTCTAAACCTGTCCTGGTTCCCCCTGTTAATACTTATTCAGAAGTGACACTGTGATGTCATTATAGCAGCACTGGCTAGATGGGTGGTTACCCGGCACAGCTGAGCATGCACTATAGACTGCACCATCACATTTATAATATTTTAATTACATTCTGTTTGAGTTTTATGATAAATATCACTTACCACTCTTTTGCCTGGGACTCTGTGTGTGAAAACTCTGTGCAGCCTCCAGCTTTTCCCCAACAGGGGCCCGAAAACCAGAGTGACCCCTATATAGAGCAGACTGATCCGTACCTGAGGGCATATCAGACAGTAGGCATAAGACTTAACAGAAATGACAGGAACAACATGAATATGGCATGAGAGTAATTCTTTATATATTACCCTATCTATCTATCTATCTATCTATCTATCTATCTATCTATCTATCTATCTATCTATCTATCTATCTATCATCTATCTATCTGTATCTCTTATCTATCTAATTATCTATTTATCCCTCTCATCTATTTATCTATATGTATCTCTGTCATCTGTTTATCAATCTATCTCTCATTTATCTATATCTATATATCTCTCTTTTATCTCTCTATCTCTATCGCTCTCTCATCTATCTAATCTGTATCTATCATCTATCTATGTATATCGCTCTCTCATCTGTCTAAATATTTATCTATCTTTCAGTTCCTAAGTATCAATTTATGGCTCAGAATTGCTATAAAAGCAAAACCATGAAAAAGTGACTGGCCATAGAGAGAAAGTCCCAGATATAGGAGGAATATCTGGTATTGTTGCACCAGGTGCGCTTCCTTGGGGAGCATTACTGACCTGCATGATGGTTTCCATGGAGATTCCATGTTCTTGACCCACAAAGAGTAAGGCACTGGTGTAACTGAGAGTGCTACCGAGTAAGGTGACAAGGCTAAGGTTTGGGCTGGACATCTTTACTATTCTGATTTAAAAAAACAAGATAGACAAAGCACATCCATCACATACCAATAAGTAAATAATAAAGAAAGAAAATGGGGTTAAATTGTGTATGTGAAACTGATTTATAGTTACAAAATAAACATACAATTTCCTCATCTTTTCATTTGTTTGAGCTGGGACAAGGATGTACCTGGTCTGCATCAATAATTTGCCCCTAGATTAACCTACCGCATTATTCACTTCTTATGAGGATGCTGCCACCAGTAATATAGCAGCTGCCTTATTATGGAACAACAACAATATGGCTTCAGCAATGACAAAGGCAATGGGGCAATCATTCACCCCTTGAGTGCCAAAGGCCCATTAAATCCTTATACTAGCTCTAACACAACCCTAGGCTGACCCTATGGCATCTATTCATCAAGCCGTCAACCGCAAATACGCTGGAATTCCACAGCATATTTGTGGCGAGCCTGATTCCCCTTATTTATCAAACCCTACAGACCAGCAAAAGTAGAATTTTGTGACGTAACATACGATCCGCCGGACTCAGTCCGATACAGATCAATGCTTACGTCACTACAGATGTTCCGAACGCAAATTCGGCACTATCTGACTACTTTTGCTAGTTATCAAAATCCTACCAGGTATGCTCGGCACTATTCCGGCGCAGCATACCTGGTTTTCAATCCGCCACCCTGGAGGCGGCGGATGCCATAGGAATCAATGGGAGTCTGAAAGCAGCAAAAGCTCATGCTCGCTGCTGCCCGATATCCCATTGATTCCTATGGGAACGTTTACACCTAACACCCTAACATGTACCCCACGTCTAAACACCCCTAATCTGCCCCCCCTACACCGCCGCCACCTACATTACACTTATTAACCCCTAAACCGCCGCAACTAAATAAAGTGTTTAACCCCTAAACCGCCGCTCCCGGAGCCCACCGCCACCTACATTATACTTATTAACCCCTAAACCGCCTCTCCCGGAGCCCACCGCCACCTACATTATACTTATTAACCCCTAATCTGCCCCCCCTACACCGCCGCCACCTACCTACATTTATTAACCCCTAATCTGCCGCCCCCAACGCGCCGCCACTATATTAAATTTATTAACCCCTAAACCTAAGTCAAACCCTTACCCTAACACCCCCTAACTTAAATATAATTTTAATAAATCTAAATAAATATTCCTATCATTAAATAAATTATTCCTATTTAAAACTAAATACTTACCTATAAAATAAACCCTAAGCTAGCTACAATATAACTAATAGTTACATTGTAGCTATCTTAGGATTTATTTTTATTTTACAGGCAACTTTGTATTTATTTTAACTAGGTTCAATAGTTACTAAATAGTTATTAACTATTTAATAACTTCCTAGTTAAAATAAATACAAATATACCTGTAAAATAAAACCTAACCTAAGTTACAATTACACCTAACACTACACTATAATTAAATTAATTCCCTAAATTAAATACAATTAAATAAATGTATCTAAAGTACAAAAACAAACAAACACTAAATTAGAGAAAATAAACAAATTACAAGATTTTTAAACTAATTACACCTAATCTAATCCCCCTAACAAAATAAAAAAGCCCCCCCAAAATAAAAAAAGCCCTACCCTACACTAAATTACTAATAACCCTTAAAAGGTCCTTTTGCGGGGCATTGTCCCAAAGTAATCAGCTCTTTTACCTGTAAACAAAAATTACAACCCCCCCAACATTAAAACCCACCACCCACACAACCAACCCTACTTTAAAACCCACCCAATCCCCCCTTAAAAAAATCTAACACTAACCCCTTGAAGATCACCCTACCGTGAGAAATCTTCACCCAACCGGGCCAAAGTCCTCAACGAATCCGGCAGAAGTGGTCCTCCAGACGGGCAGAAATCTTCATCCAGACGTCATCTTCTATCTTCATCCATCCGGCGCGGAACGGCTCCATCTTCAATACATCCGACGCGGAGCATCCTCTTCAAACGAAGTCTTCTTCCCGAATGAATGGTCCTTTAAGTGATGTCATCCAAGATGGCGTCCCTTCAATTCCGATTGGCTGATAGAATTCTATCAGCCAATCGGACTTAAGGTAGGAAAAATCCTATTGGCTGATGCAATCAGCCAATAGGATTGAAGTTCAATCCTATTGGCTGATCCAATCAGCCAATAGGATTGAGCTCGCATTCTATTGGCTGATTGGAACAGAAGAAGATGCAGCCGCTCCGCGCCGGATGGATGAAGATAGAAGATGCCATCTGGATGAAGACTTCTGCCCATCTGGAGGACCACTTCTGCCCGTCTGGAGGACCACTTCTGCCGGATCCCTTGAGGACTTCGGCCCGGTTGGGTGAAGACTTCTCACGGTAGGGTGATCTTCAAGGGGTTAGTGTTAGGTTTTTTTAAGGGGGGATTGGGTGGGTTTTAGAGTAGGGCTGGTTGTGTGGGTGGTGGGTTTTAATGTTGGGGGGGTTTGTAAAAATTTTTTTACAGGTAAAAGAGCTGATTACTTTGGGGCAATTCCCTGCAAAAGGCCCTTTTAAGGGCTATTTGTAATTTAGAGTAGGGTAGGGCTTTTTTTTATTTTGGGGGGTGGTTTTTTATTTTGTTAGGGGTAATTAGTTTAAAAATCTTGCAATTTGTTTATTATTTTCTGTAATTTGGTGTTTGTTTTTTTAGATAAATTTATTTAATTGTATTTAATTGTATTTAGTTTAGGGAATTAATTTAATTATAGTGTAGTGTTAGGTGTAATTGTAACTTAGGTTAGGTTTTATTTTATAGGTATATTTGTATTTATTTTAACTAGGAAGTTATTAAATAGTTAATAACTATTTAGTAACTATTGTACCTAGTTAAAATAAATACAAAGTTGCCTGTAAAATAAAAATAAATCCTAAGCTAGCTACAATGTAACTATTAGTTATATTGTAGCTAGCTTTGGGTTAATTTTATAGGTAAGTATTTAGTTTTAAATTGGAATAATTTATTTAATTATAGGAATATTTATTTAGATTTATTTAAATTATATTTAAGTTAGGGGGTGTTAGGGTTAGACTTATGTTTAGGGGTTAATAAATTTAATATAGTGGCAGCGACGTTGGGGACGGCAGATTAGGGGTTAATAAGTATAATGTAGGTGGCGGTGGGCTCCGGGAGCGGGGGTTTAGGGGTTAATAAGTATAATGTAGGTGGCGGTGGGCTCCAGGAGCGGCGGTTTAGGGGTTAAACACTTTATTTTGTTGCAGTGGGCTCCGGGAGCGGCAGTTTAGGGGTTAAACACTTTATTTAGTTGCGGTGGGCTCCGGGAGTGGCGGGATAGGGGTAAAACAGTATAGTATAGTGTGGGTGTTTAGTGACAGGGTACCAATAAAGCTGGGAAAAAGCCGAAGAACAGCGAGATCGATGACTGTTAGTTAACAACAGTCCGCTGCTCATCGCCCCGTACTTGGTGCGCTGCTTTTTGACAGCTTTTTTGATAATTTTGGAGAGTGTATTCAGGTCCGCGGCAGCGATGTTAGGTGATCTTAGGCGAGCGTATTGGTGCCGTCGAATGCAGGTAAGTTGACAGATTGATAAATAGATGCCTATAAGTGCACTTATACTGCTAAAACTGAGAACATTTTGTAAAGGGAACATCATCTCAGTATATCAGGACTAACACCAAATAATGTCACTGAGGACAAGCAAATGGGCTCCTCTGTGCCATAGAAAATATAGGTTTGTACACTGTTTAAACCTGTGGCAATATTATCTCTGACTATTATCTCTTGCCAAGTGTATTCAACCGCAGTCCAGTATTTCCTTCGCTGTACAGTAAAATCTGTACTGTACACTTAAATGTTACATGTTTTGAAGTCCCTTATCTATAACTGAATGTAAAAGGCTTCCGTATTCCTTAATGCACTACAAATATGGAGCAGAATGAATTAAAGGTCTGCCATGGTAATTAGATCTCTGCTGTTTGTGTGCTTATTGATTTGCTTGTTACTGGCAGCCAAGAGTAAAATTACTGTTTACTTCTGAAAAACTATACATGGTGGGACTGAAGACCTGATGATCGAAAGCTCTCCACTCAAGTGAGATAATCTAAATGATCCTCCGGCACTGCGAAATCTCTAGTCAAATTTTCTATATTTGCTATAAATTTTCAAGCGGCCTTCCCTGCATTTCTGAATGTTAAGAAGAGACAAGACCAGTGCAAAATAGCACTGCATGATATGACAGTTCTGCTGCATTTACACTTTGTGCTATGTATTTTATATTGCTTTACACTTTAAATTACATTTTATTACATTTAAAGTTTGCACCTTCTATTTTGTGTTTTATTTTGTATAGAGTAGTATATTTAGGATTGTGATTTTACAAATTCTGATTATGCCTACACAGTTCCTGCTGAAGAGAATCAGTACATGACTGATATTGGTGTACACCTGTGCGGCACTCACTTCCCTAAAGGGCCATTTAATTAAAGAGCAATAGTGTGGTCGGAGGAACACTAAGTTAAATTATAACCCTTATTAGGATAATAAAAAAACCAAAAACTTACTTACACACACAAACATTTAAAAACACAAAGGGATATTTCTGGCTGTATGTATTTCAGCACATCTACAGGGAGTGCAGAATTATTAGGCAAATGAGTATTTTGACCACATCATCCTCTTTATGCATGTTGTCTTACTCCAAGCTGTATAGGCTCGAAAGCCTACTACCAATTAAGCATATTAGGTGATGTGCATCTCTGTAATGAGAAGGGGTGTGGTCTAATGACATCAACACCCTATATCAGGTGTGCATAATTATTAGGCAACTTCCTTTCCTTTGGCAAAATGGGTCAAAAGAAGGACTTGACAGGCTCAGAAAAGTCAAAAATAGTGAGATATCTTGCAGAGGGATGCAGCACTCTTAAAATTGCAAAGCTTCTGAAGCGTGATCATCGAACAATCAAGCGTTTCATTCAAAATAGTCAACAGGGTCGCAAGAAGCGTGTGGAAAAACCAAGGCGCAAAATAACTGCCCATGAACTGAGAAAAGTCAAGCGTGCAGCTGCCAAGATGCCACTTGCCACCAGTTTGGCCATATTTCAGAGCTGCAACATCACTGGAGTGCCCAAAAGCACAAGGTGTGCAATACTCAGAGACATGGCCAAGGTAAGAAAGGCTGAAAGACGACCACCACTGAACAAGACACACAAGCTGAAACGTCAAGACTGGGCCAAGAAATATCTCAAGACTGATTTTTCTAAGGTTTTATGGACTGATGAAATGAGAGTGAGTCTTTATGGGCCAGATGGATGGGCCCGTGGCTGGATTGGTAAAGGGCAGAGAGCTCCAGTCCGACTCAGACGCCAGCAAGGTGGAGGTGGAGTACTGGTTTGGGCTGGTATCATCAAAGATGAGCTTGTGGGGCCTTTTCGGGTTGAGGATGGAGTCAAGCTCAACTCCCAGTCCTACTGCCAGTTTCTGGAAGACACCTTCTTCAAGTAGTGGTACAGGAAGAAGTCTGCATCCTTCAAGAAAAACATGATTTTCATGCAGGACAATGCTCCATCACACGCGTCCAAGTACTCCACAGCGTGGCTGTCAAGAAAGGGTATAAAAGAAGAAAATCTAATGAAATGGCCTCCTTGTTCACCTGATCTGAACCCCATTGAGAACCTGTGGTCCATCATCAAATGTGAGATTTACAAGGAGGGAAAACAGTACACCTCTCTGAACAGTGTCTGGGAGGCTGTGGTTGCTGCTGCACGCAATGTTGATGGTGAACAGATCAAAACACTGACAGAATCCATGGATGGCAGGCTTTTGAGTGTCCTTGCAAAGAAAGGTGTCTATATTGGTCACTGATTTGTTTTTGTTTTGTTTTTGAATGTCAGAAATGTATATTTGTGAATGTTGAGATGTTATATTGGTTTCACTGGTAAAAATAAATAATTGAAATGGGTATATATTTGTTTTTTGTTAAGTTGCCTAATAATTATGCACAGTAATAGTCACCTGCACACACAGATATCCCCCTAAAATAGCTAAAACTAAAAACAAACTAAAAACTACTTCCAAAAATATTCAGCTTTGATATTAATGAGTTTTTTGGGTTCATTGAGAACATGGTTGTTGTTCAATAATAAAATTAATCCTCAAAAATACAACTTGCCTAATAATTCTGCACTCCCTGTATTATGGGAAGGATAATGCGTATTATAGATCAAACCAGACCTAGGATGAATGTATTAATCCATAGTCTTAGGATATACAAATAATTAGGAACAGCATTCTTGGGATTGTGTAAACGGTAGAGAGTAATAACTTCCAATCCACAGTTATATTCATATTGCTGAGTGCAGCCTGAATTACTTACAAAGTTGGAAACTATAGGTATTATGGATTTACTACTAACTCCAGGAAAACTTCGTATGTAGGTACTGTAGCCTATATAAAATATATTGAGCAATAAGAGCGCTGGTTGTGCCCTCTTTCATGCGTAGTAAAAGGTGCTGAGTGATACTTATTGCCGTTTGGTATAAACTCAGAAGGAAAGTGATATAATGAGCGTCTATTATTAATGCATAGGTATTAAGTTCCTACTCCTTGGTCAGTGTAGGGCTGTATATGGTTCAGTAGTAAATGATCGCTTACTTTGCTTCCTAATCTGAGCACTTTCTGTTCTGATTGTGGACAAGACTGCTTAGCATAAAATATATTTATTGTACCTTTTATAATCCATACTAGTCGATAAGCCTGCCCAAAAGGCAGTCTAATTTTTGTTTAAACTACAGATGTATAAACAACCTATTTTGTAACTCTTCTTTTATATAAATAAGTGGGAAAGCCTGCCCAGAGGGCAGTCTTTTGTGGTGACGGAACCACCCTGCCATTTTCGGAAGGCCGGTCTATTGTGGTGATGGAACCACCCTGCCATTTTCGGAATTCACCAGGATGCAGCTTACACTGCATCCAGGTGGATTCTTTCACCACCCTGCCATTTTTAGAATCCACCTGGATTCAGTTTATGCTGCATCCAGGTGGATTCTTTCACCACCCTGCCATCCAGATGGATATTTTCACCACTCCTTTTGCGATCTCTCCCTCCTCTCTTTTGCTCCCTCCCCCCTCTTTTGCTCTCTATCCCCCCTCTCTTTTGCTCTCTCTCCCCCCTCTCTTTTGCTCTCTCCCCCTCTCTTTTGCTCTCTCTCCCCCCCCTCTCTTTTGCTCTCTCTCTTCCCCCCTCTCTTTTGCTCTCTCTCTCTCTCTCTCTCTCTCTCTCTCTCTCTCTCTCTCTCCCTCTCTTTTGCTCTCTCTCTCCCCCTCTCTTTTGCTCTCTCTCTCTCCCCCTCTCTTTTGCTATCCCTCTCCCCCTCTCTTTTGCTCTCTCTCTCCCCTCTCTTTTGCTCTCTCTCTCCCCCTCTCTTTTGCTCTCCCTCTCCCCCTCTCTTTTGCTCTCTCCCCCTCTCTTTTGTTCTCTCTCCCCTCTCTTTTGCTCCCTCTCCCCCTCTCATTGCTTTCTCTCTCCCCCCTCTCATTGCTCTCTCTCCCCCATCTCATTTGCTCTCTCTCTCCCCCCTCTCTTTTGCTCTCTCTCTCCCCTCTCTTTTGCTTTCTCTCTCTCTCCCTCATTTTGCTCTCCCCCTCTCTTTTGCTCTCTCTCTCTCTCCCTCTTTTTGCTCTCTCTCCCCCCTCTCTTTTGCTCTCTCACTCTCCCTCTTTTTGCTCTCTCTCCCCCTCTCTTTTGCTCTCTCTCCCTCTTTTTGCTCTCTCTTCCCCCTCTCTTTTGCTCTCTCTCTCTCCCTCTTTTTGCTCTCTCTCCCCCCTGTCTTTTGCTCTTTTTCCCCCTCTTTTGCTCTCCCCCCCTCTCTTTTGCTCTCTCACCCCTCTCTTTTGCTCTCTCTCCCCCCTCTCTTTTGCTCTCTCTCCCCCTCTCTTTTGCTCTCTCTCCCCCCTCTCTTTTGCTCTCTCTCCCCCTTCTCTTTTGCTTTCTCTCCCCCTCTCTTTTGCTCTCTCTCCCCCCTCTCTTTTGCTCTCTCTCTCCCCCTCTCTTTTGCTCTCTCTCCCCCCTCTCTTTTGCTCTCTCTCTCCCCTCTCTTTTGCGCTCTCTCTCTCCCCCCTCTCTTTTGCTCTCTCTCCCCCTCTCTTTTGCTCTCTCTCCCTATCTCATTTGCTCTCTCTCCCCCATCTCATTTGCTCTCTCTCTCCCCCTCTCTTTTGCTCTCTCTCTCCCCTCTCTTTTGCTCTCTCCCTCTTTTTGCTCTCTATCCCCCCTCTCTTTTGCTCTCTCTCCCCCATCTCTTTTGCTCTCTCTCCCCTCTATTTTGCTCTCTCTCCCCTCTATTTTGCTCTCTCTCCCCCTCTCTTTTGCTCTCTCTCCCCCTCTCTTTTGCTCTCTCTCCCCCTCTCTTTTGCTCTCTCTCCCCCTCTCTTTTGCTCTCACTCCCCCCTCTCTTTTGCTCTCTCTCCCCCCTCTCTTTTGCTCTGTCTCCCCCCTCTCTTTTGCTCTCTCCCCCCCTCTCTTTTGCTCTCTCTCCCCCTCTCTTTTGCTTTCTCTCCCCCCTATCTTTTGCTTTCTCTCCCCCCTCTCTTATGCACTCTCTCCCCCTCTCTTTTGCTCTCCCTCCTCTTTTGCTATCCCTCTCCCCCCTCTCTTTTGCTCTCTCTCCCCCCTCTCATTGCTCTCTCTCTTCCCCCTCTCATTGCTCTCTCTCTCCCCCTCTCATTGCTCTCTCTCTCCCATCTCATTTGCTCTCTCTCCCCCATCTCATTTGCTCTCTCTCTCCCCCCTCTCTTTTGCTCTCTCTCTCCCCTCTCTTTTGCTCTCTCTCGCCCTCTTTTTGCTCTCTCTCCCCCTCTCTTTTGCTCTCTCTCCCCCCTCTCTTTTGCTCTCTCTCCCCCTCTCTTTTGCTCTCTCTCCCCATCTCATTTGCTCTCTCTCCCCCATCTCATTTGCTCTCTCTCTCCCCCTCTCTTTTTCTCTCTCTCTCGCCTCTCTTTTGCTCTCTCTCTCTCTCCCTCTCTTTTGCTCTCTCTCTCCCCCTTCTCTTTTGCTCTCTATCCCCCCTCTCTTTTGCGCTCTCCCCCCCCCTCTCTTTTGCTCTCTCTCCCCGCTCTCTTTTTCTCTCTCTCCCCCCTTTCTTTTGCTCTCTCTCCCCCCTCTCATTGCTCTCTCTCTCCCCCCTCTCATTGCTCTCTCTCTCCCCCATCTCATTTGCTCTCTCTCCCCCCTCTCTTTTGCTCTCTCTCCCCTCTATTTTGCTCTCTCTCCCTCTTTTTGCTCTCCCCCTCTCTTTTGCTCTCTCTCCCCCCTCTCTTTTGCTCTCTCTCCCCCTCTTTTTTGCTCTCTCTCTCCCCCCTCTCTTTTGCTCTCTCTCCCCCTTCTCTTTTGCTTTCTCTCCCCCCTCTCTTATGCGCTCTCCCCCTCTCTTTTGCTCTCCCTCCTCTTTTGCTATCCCTCTCCCCCCTCTCTTTTGCTATCCCTCTCCCCCCTCTCTTTTGCTCTCTCTCCCCCCTCTCTTTTGCTTTCTCTCTCCCCTCTCTTTTGCTCTCTCTCCCCCTCTCTTTTGCTCTCTCTCCCCCCTTTCTTTTGCTCTCTCTCCCCCTCTCTTTTGCTCTCTCTCACCCTCTCTTTTGCTCTCTCTCCCCCTCTCTTTTGCTCTCTCTCCCCCTCTCTTTTGCTCTCTCCCCCTCTCTTTTGCTCTCTCTCCCCCCCTCTCTTTTGCTCTCTCTCTCCCCCTCTCTTTTGCTCTCCCCCCCCCCTCTCTTTTGCTCTCCCTCCCCCCTCTCTTTTGCTCTCCCTCCCCCCCTCTCTTTTGCTCTCTCTCCCCCCTCTCTTTTGCTCTCTCCCCCCCCCCCTCTCTTTTGCTCTCTCTCCCCCCTCTCTTTTGCTCTCTCTCTCCCCTCTCTTTTGCTCTCTCTCCCCCCTCTCTTTTGCTCTCTCTCCCCCTCTCTTTTGCTCTCTCTCCCCCCTCTCTTTTGCTCTCTCTCCCCCCTCTCTTTTGATCTCTCCCCTCTTTTTTGCTCTCTCTCTCCCCTCTCATTTGCTCTCTCCAGCTCTAATTTGCTCTCTCTCCCCTCTCTTTTGCGCTCTCCCCTCTTGCTCTCTCCCCCTCTCTTTTCCTTTCTCCCCCCCTTATCTTTTGCTCTCTCTCACCCTTTTCTATCTCCCCTCCTCTTGCTCTCTGTCAACCCTCTTGTGCGCTCTCACGCAGACAGTCCAAACGGCAATAAGTACATCTATCACTTAGCACCTTTTACTACGCATGAAAGATTGCACAACCAGCACTCTTATTGCTCAATAAATTTTATATAGGCTACAGTACCTACATACTTAGTATTCTTGGAGTTAGTAGTAAATCCATAATACCTATAGTTTCCAACTTTGTATGTAATTCAGGCTGCACTCAGCAATATGAATATAACTGTGGAAGTTATTACTGTCTACCGTTTACACAATCCCGAGAACGCTGTTCCTGATTATTTGTATATCCTAGGTCTGGATGGATCTAGAGCTGCAACAACTAATCGATAATAATCGATTATAAAAATAGTTGTCAACGAATCTCATAATTGATTAGTTGGTTTGCCATTAGTTGGTCTGTACATGACACCAGCTGCTCCAACTCCAATGAGCTCCTGCACATGGTATTGGGTTTTATGGTTATGCACTTAGCCTAAAGGACATCTACAGATGTTTACTTTTCACTTCTTCAGGACAGTATAAGTTAACTACTCCTGGCTTATGTGCAACCCAGCAATAATAGGAGTCATCATTTGGATTGTTTACATTAAATCAAGTGATTTGGGACTATGCTTTGCATAATATAGTGCCAAGCTTGTTATTTACACCCAGCACTAGATTAATGGGAGTTATTTGTACAATTATTAGCGGTTTGCTTGCTATTGCTGATTATATGTACTCAATAGATAAATGTGTAAGGCTTTGTCCTGTTATTGATATAAAGTCCTTCGTGCTTTTGACTTTTTTTTTTTTTTTTTTATATTTTTAAAGTATATATTTTCCCCTAACCTTATAGCTGGTTATTTACCATTGCATATAGATATTCAAGATATTTTTTATGTTAAAATGAAGTCCAGGCTTACTTTTTTGAGAGGCCCCTTTCCAGGGTGGAAAATACGTTGCATTGGTGAAGCTAACAAATATAAATATCCCACTTTGGTGAAATTGGCAAAACCCTAATTATCCATCAGCCTTCAGACACATCAGCACCATCTGAGCGCCTCTTCTCTTCTGCAGACAAATAGCTTGCAAAAAGAGAGCCAGCCTTAGCCAGAAGGATGTGGACTTGTTGAGATGTTTGCATTTCAATGCAAAGTTTCTGAAAGAGTGAATAACAGAATGTTATAAACAGTGATAGTCTAACTCTTTCTAGTTCTACCTCTTTTCAGTTTTCGTTTTTGTTTTGCTTAATTATAAAATTTGTTCTGCTGCTTAAAAATTGTGTTAATGTAAAGTTTTAGTCTGAAATTTATATTTGTAATACTCAGTATGTGGATTTTATTTTAAATATAGGAAACAATTATTGATTCTTTTTTTTATCCGATTAGTCAATTAATCGAAAAAATAATCGGCCGATTAATCGATTGATCTATGATACGCATTATCCTTCCCATCATAGAAGTGCTGAAATATCCCTTTGTGTTTTTAAATGTTTGTGTGTGTAAGTTTTCATTTTTTTAAATATCCTAATAAAGGTTACATTTTAACTTAGTGTTCCTCCGACCACACTATTGCTCTTTAATTAAATGGCCCTTTAGGGAAGTGAGTGCTGCACAGGTGTACACCAATATCAGTCATGTACTGATTCTCTTCAGCATGTCCTAAACCAATGCACAGCACCCCAGTCAGCATACAGTATATGAACCAATGCACAGCACCCCAGTCAGCATACAGTATATGAACCAGTGCACAGCACCCCAGTCAGCATACAGTATATGAACCAGTGCACAGCACCCCAGTCAGCATACAGTATATGAACCAATGCACAGCACCCCAGTCAGAATACAGTATATGAACCAGTGCACAGCACCCCAGTCAGCATACAGTATATGAACCAGTGCACAGCACCCCAGTCAGCATACAGTATATGAACCAATGCACAGCACCCCAGTCAGAATACAGTATATGAACCAGTGCACAGCACCCCAGTCAGCATACAGTATATGAACCAGTGCACAGCACCCCAGCCAGCATACAGTATATGAACCAATGCACAGCACCCCAGTCAGCATACAGTATATGAACCAGTACCCAGCACCCCAGTCAGCATACAGTATATGAACCAGTACACAGCACCCCAGTCAGCATACAGTATATGAACCAGTAAACAGCACCCCAGTCAGTATACATTAAATGAACCAGTACACAGCACCCCAGTCAGCATACAGTATATGAACCAGTACACAGCACCCCAGTCAGCATACAGTATATGAACAAGTAAACAGCACCCCAGTCAGCATACAGTATATGAACCAGTGCACAGCACCCCAGTCAGAATACAGTATATGAACCAGTGCACAGCACCCCAGTCAGCATACAGTATATGAACCAATGCACAGCACCCTAGTCAGCATACAGTATAAGAACCAGTACACAGCACCCCAGTCAGCATACAGTATATGAACCAGTGCACAGCACCCCAGTCAGCATACAGTATATGAACCAGTGCACAGCACCCCAGTCAGTATACAGTATATGAACCAGTGCACAGCACCCCAGTCAGCATACAGTATATGAACCAGTGCACAGCACCCTAGTCAGCATACAGTATATGAACCAGTACCCAGCACCCCAGTCAGCATACAGTATATGAACCAGTGCACAGCACCCCAGTCAGTATACAGTATATGAACCAGTACACAGCACCCCAGTCAGCATACAGTATATGAACCAGTACAGAGCACCCCAGTCAGCATACAATATATAAACCAGTACACAGCACCCCAGTCAGCATACAGTATATGAACCAGTACACAGCACCCCAGTCAGCATACAGTATAAGAACCAGTACACAGCACCCCAGTCAGCATACAGTATATGAACCAGTGCACAGCACCCCAGCCAGCATACAGTATATGAACCAGTGCATAGCACTCCAGTCAGCATACAGTATATGAACCAGTACACAGCACCCCAGTCAGAATACAGTATATGAACCAGTGCACAGCACCCCAGTCAGAATACAGTATACGTAGTGGCTGCAGTCAAAAAAGAACAAGACAGATAAGGAGACGACAGCCAGTAACTCTGACATTCCTAACCTTGTACGTTGAGGAGTGCCATTAGTACTCCTTTTTCTTCACAGTTCCTGTTTAACGTTTACAAATTAGGAAAATACTTTGTATATTTATGTGTATCTTTTTAATTATTATTATTTATTATTATTATTATTATTGTTTATTTATAAAGCACCATTACATTGCATTTCTTCTATTTTAAATTAAAACTGTGAAACTGTTAGCTTCAGTTTCCAAGAGAGCTTTATTAGTTTCTATGGGCCAGTTAATCAAGCATTCTCTAGTTTGGAGAGAAATTATCATGTAAACTTTACAGGGGCGTAACGCAATGAATTTTCTAAGAAAAAGAGCAGAACATGAAAGTCCCAGAGAGATGAGATGACTTCCATATAAAGTAATAAAGCTCTCTGGGATACAAAATTTCACATAGGAGAGAGAAGGTAACTGGATAATACCTTGGGCTGATATAAAGGATCAGTTTGCATCAATTACAAATTAAACTGAGATGTTTTCACTACAATTTAACTTGCCTTTTTCTATATTTTAGTATATATTACTTATCTGTAAGTTAAATAAGAGTATTGGGAATTTTGAGCAAGCTTCACCTGTATTCAACTGGCGACATAAATCGGTAAGACCAGCTTGTTGAAAATGCTTCCATTAGACTTTTGAGAGAGATTCAGACATACCCTGGGAACTCTCCTGTTTAGTCTAGGGAACTGCCTGTCCCTACCACTTTCTGAAACTGTCAGTTTTAGTTTACAATGGATACACAGAAATATACAAAGTATTAACCTAATTTATTAAAGTAAAATAACCTTTCAAAACATAATCAGAATTTGTAAAATCACTGCTGGATTTAAATCTAAATGTATTAAAATATAAAAGAGAGAGTGCAAATCTTACATTTAATAATACTGAAAGGACACAATCTGAAGTATAAAGTAATATAAGATACAAAGAAAAAAATGTAAGTGTAAAACTCTGCTACATTGCACTGGGCTTGTCTCTGCTTCACATACATAAATGAGAGATTTTGCAGTGCTGGAGAGTTCAGCCCTTTTTCTTTTGAACATTCAACCCCTGTGAAGTCTGAACTATAATTTCTGTCAAAGAATCTTTGATCATTAGGGCCCAAGAGTGGAAGTTAAGGTTACACTTTTGATAAAGCATTGAGTGACTGATCATCATGCTCAGTAACCGGCAGTTTGTCCAGATATTTTTATAGACTGCTGTCAACCCTAAGAACAATTTCATTTTCAGGTCAGCACTTAGATGTCTACTTGGAGATCACTATCTACCTTTAATCAAAGATAATTAAGGTTCAGTTAGATGGCAAACTCAGAGGAAAGCTCATCTTTCAGTGCACCGGTCATATCCATTGCATTAAACAAGGACACAATGTAAGCATATAACATACCTGTTAGTTCGGAAGCGCAGGGTAAAGGCAAAGAAAAAAAGCAACAGAAGGAGCCCACAGACAAGAAGGAATCCTGAAATTCCCAGGGCCACCGTCGAGATCTGCGTCTTATTGGCCGACTATAGAAAAAACATGGCATTGTCACATTATTATGGTCACACCGTGACAGTCACAGAAAACACAACATTTTCACAATTTCATATACAGACAGAGTCAAGAGGGCACCACAATGGGCTACAGTAATAGATGTTCATTATCTATTGGGTCTTGTGGTTCAGGAGAAATAATGTCCAAAAAGCTTTTATCTATTTTTGTTCATAATAAATGTTCCTTTATTAAGTTTTTGTCTTTGTCTAATATCTGTACAACGTTACCAAAGAGACTAAGGGGCCTATTTAAAGGGCCACTGTAAGTAAATATTTTCTATGCCTGTTACTAACTAACTACCCCAAATACGCTTTTTATCAATAGCATTTCATTAAGATATCTCTACCGTATATCAGAAATCTTGTCTGCAAATTTAATTGTTTTCCAAACCCACTCCGTGGGTATCCTTTGCTCTGTACCAATCCATTTACAATACCTAGGTTTCAAAATGGCGCTTTAAACACAAAGTTATTGGTTTAAGTATTTTGAACACACAGTGCTGAAAATAGTGGGCAGGATAACGTGACATCATCGGCGAATAAAAGATATAACTTTTAGAACGTTATGAAACTTCGTTTTCGAGAAAATATAGGTCAGTAGGTTTTAATTAATGTTTATTAACTTTAATATGTTAGTTAATCCTTTAACAAAGGTCTGTCGGACCTGATCCGACAATGCGGATCAGGTCCGACAGACCTCGCTGAATGCGGAGAGAAATACGCTCTCTGTATTCAGCATTGCACCAGCAGCTCTTGTGATCTTGCTCGATCAGGTTGAATTGCAGCGATGTCTGTCCGCCTGCTCAGAGCTATGAGTTATGCAGGCTCGCCAGAAACACGGGCCCTCAAGCTCCATCTGGAGCTTTATAAATGGGCCCCTAATTATAACAGTATTGTGTTTCCAGTTTGATTTTTGCCAAATTGTGTTTTTGGGTTTTTAACTGTTAGTCTGGGTTCTCTTTATTTCCTATATAATAATCCTGAGGTGCTGTCAATAGACATAATTTAGTGTGGGTGGCATGAAGAGGGGAGTTTGGGAAATTCTCTAGGTCTAGTACAGACTAAAGAGTGTTTTTTTTTTTTAAAAAATCAACCCTTGAACCCACTGAGCTATATCAGAGACTGGCCTGAAGTAGCCTGAGTCTATCTGATTAAAAGTAGAAAGGGATGGTTATATCAAAACTGGAGACAGGGCGCACAGACACAAGGCGCACACAAGGCACACATGCAGAGCCACTTGTAACTGCACTGAGCGCACTCATAACGGTTCCTGCGCTATCCATTAAATGTATAGGATGTGCTAAACACTTACTCACCACTTGTAACTGCACTGAGCGCACTCATAATGGTTCCTGCGCTATCCATTAAATG
The DNA here is from genome assembly GCF_027579735.1 of Bombina bombina. Lineage (NCBI taxonomy): Eukaryota > Metazoa > Chordata > Amphibia > Anura > Bombinatoridae > Bombina > Bombina bombina. Next base: position 37,813,325 of record NC_069501.1, read on the forward strand.
TATAGGATGTGCTAAACACTTACTCACCACTTGTAACTGCACTGAGCGCACCCATAACGGTTCCTGCACTATCCATTAAATGTATAGGATGCGCTAAACACTTACTCACCACTTGTAACTGCACTGAGCGCACTCATAATGGTTCCTGCGCTATCCATTAAATGTATAGGATGTGCTAAACACTTACTCACCACTTGTAACTGCACTGAGCGCACTCATAACGGTTCCTGCACTATCCATTAAATGTATAGGATGTGCTAAACACTTACTCACCACTTGTAACAGCACTGAGCTCACTTATAACGGTTCCTGCACTATCCATTAAATGTATAGGATGCGCTAAACACTTACTCACCACTTGTAACGGCACTGAGCACACTCATAACGGTTCCTGAGCTATCTATTAAATGTATAGGATGCGCTAAACACTCACTCACCACTTGTAACTGCACTGAGCGCACTTATAATGGTCCCTGCACTATCTATTAAATGTATAGGATGCGCTAAACACTTACTCACCACTTGTAACTGCACTGAGCGCACTTATAACGGTCCCTGCACTATCTATTAAATGTATAGGATGCGCTAAACACTTACTCACCACTTGTAACTGCACTGTGCGCACCCATAACGGTTCCTGCACTATCCATTAAATGTATAGGATGCGCTAAACACTTACTCACCACTTGTAACTGCACTGAGCGCACTCATAACGGTCCCTGCACTATCTATTAAATGTATAGGATGCGCTAAACACTTACTCACCACTTGTAACTGCACTGAGCGCACTCATAACGGTTCCTGCACTATCCATTAAATGTATAGGATGCGCTAAACACTCACTCACCACTTGTAACTGTACTGAGCTCACTTATAACGGTTCCTGCACTATCTATTAAATGTATAGGATGCGCTAAACACTTACTCACCACTTGTAACTGCACTGAGCGCACCCATAACGGTTCCTGCGCTATCCATTAAATGTATAGGATGCGCTAAACACTTACTCACCACTTGTAACTGCACTGAGCGCACTCATAACGGTCCCTGCACTATCTATTAAATGTATAGGATGCGCTAAACACTTACTCACCACTTGTAACTGCACTGAGCGCACTCATAACGGTTCCTGCACTATCCATTAAATGTATAGGATGCGCTAAACACTTACTCACAACTTGTAACTGCACTGAGCGCACCCATAACGGTTCCTGCACTATCCATTAAATGTATAGGATGCACTAAACACTTACTCACCACTTGTAACTGCACTGAGCGCACTTATAACGGTTCCTGCACTATCTATTAAATGTATAGGATGCGCTAAACACTTACTCACCACTTGTAACTGCACTGAGCGCACCCATAACGGTTCCTGCGCTATCCATTAAATGTATAGGATGCGCTAAACACTTACTCACCACTTGTAACTGCACTGAGCGCACCCATAACGGTTCCTGCGCTATCTATTAAATGTATAGGATGCGCTAAACACTCACTCACCACTTGTAACTGCACTGAGCGCACCCATAACGGTTCCTGCGCTATCCATTAAATGTATTGGATGCGCTAAACAGTTACTCACCACTTATAACTGCACTGAGCGCACCCATAACGGTTCCTGCGCTATCCATTAAATGCATAGGATGCGCTAAACACTTACTCACCACTTGTAACTGCACTGAGCGCACCCATAACGGTTCCTGAGCTATCTATTAAATGTATAGGATGCGCTAAACACTCACTCACCACTTGTAACTGCACTGAGCGCACCCATAACGGTTCCTGCACTATCTATTAAATGTATAGGATGCGCTAAACACTTACTCACCACTTGTAACTGCACTGAGCGCACCCATAACGGTTCCTGCGCTATCTATTAAATGTATAGGATGCGCTAAACACTCACTCACCACTTGTAACTGCACTGAGCGCACCCATAACGGTTCCTGCGCTATCCATTAAATGTATAGGATGCGCTAAACACTTACTCACCACTTGTAACTGCACTGAGCGCACCCATAACGGTTCCTGCGCTATACATTAAATGTATAGGATGCGCTAAACACTTACTCACCACTTGTAACTGCACTGAGCGCACCCATAACGGTTCCTGCGCTATCTATTAAATGTATGGGATGCGCTAAACACTCACTCACCACTTGTAACTGCACTGAGCGCACCCATAACGGTTCCTGCGCTATCCATTAAATGTATTGGATGCGCTAAACACTTACTCACCACTTGTAACTGCACTGAGCGCACCCATAACGGTTCCTGCGCTATCCATTAAATGCATAGGATGCGCTAAACACTTACTCACCACTTGTAACTGCACTGAGCGCACCCATAACGGTTCCTGAGCTATCTATTAAATGTATAGGATGCGCTAAACACTCACTCACCACTTGTAACTGCACTGAGCGCACCCATAACGGTTCCTGCACTATCTATTAAATGTATAGGATGCGCTAAACACTTACTCACCACTTGTAACTGCACTGAGCGCACCCATAACGGTTCCTGCGCTATCTATTAAATGTATAGGATGCGCTAAACACTCACTCACCACTTGTAACTGCACTGAGCGCACCCATAACGGTTCCTGCGCTATCCATTAAATGTATAGGATGCGCTAAACACTTACTCACCACTTGTAACTGCACTGAGTGCACTCATAACGGTTCCTGCACTATCTATTAAATGTATAGGATGCGCTAAACACTCACTTACCACTTGTAACCGCACTGAGCGCACTCATAATGGTTCCTGAGCTATCGATTAAATGTATAGGATGCGCTAAACACTCACTCACCACTTGTAACTGCACTGAGCACACTCATCATGGTTCCTGCACTATCTATTAAATGTATAGGATGCGCTAAACACTTACTCACCAGTTGTAACTGCACTGAGCGCAGTCATAACGGTTCTAGCACTATCCATTAAATGTATAGGATGCGCTAAACACTTACTCACCACTTGTAACTGCACTGAGCGCACTCATAACGGTTCCTGCGCTATCCATTAAATGTATAGGATGCGCTAAACACTTACCACTTGTAACTGCACTGAGCGCGCTCATAACGGTTCCTGCACTATCTATTAAATGTATAGGATGCGCTAAACACTCACTCACCACTTGTAACTGCAGTGAGCGCACTCATAACGGTTCCTGAGCTATCTATTAAATGTATAGGATGCGCTAAACACTCACTCACCACTTGTAACTGCACTGAGCGCACTCATAACGGTTCCTGCACTATCCATTAAATGTATAGGATGCGCTAAACACTCACTCACCACTTGTAACTGCACTGAGCGCACCCATAAACACTCACTCACCACTTGTAACTGCACTGAATGCACCCATAAACACTCACTCACCACTTGTAACTGCACTGAGCACACCCATAAACACTCACTCACCACTTGTAACTGCACTGAGCGCACCCATAACGGTTCCTGCACTATCTATTAAATGTATAGGATGCGCTAAGTATGTTTTGGCCACATCAGTATGTTTTGTATAAAATTTGTAACGCACCAGCTGGTAATCTTGCCCTAGTAGATAACCGTTATTTCTCACACCCGGAGCACAGTGTTTGTGCAATAGATGTAAATAATATTATCAGTGTTCTTTAAGCTTTTACTCCCATAACCCTTTGCAATTTCTGGTACATATTATAAAACAAACTAACATGATTATTGACTCATTAGTCATTACCTACTGTGTTGCGTCTTTACCTGTGTGTGCCATGTGTGTGTGCGTGCCCTGTGTGTGTGCGTGACCTGTGTGCTCTGTGTGTGTGCTATGTGTGTGTGACCTGTGTGTGCGCCCTGTGTGTGTGCCATGTGTGTTCCGTGTGTGTGGGTGACCTGTGTGTGTGCCATGTGTGTGTACCATGTGTGTGACCTGTGTGTGTGACCTGTGTGTTCCATGTGTGTGTGACCTGTGTGTGTGCCCTGTGTGTGTGACCTGTGTGTGTGCTATGTGTGTGTGACCTGTGTGTGCGCCCTGTGTGTGTGCCATGTGTGTGTACCATGTGTGTGTGAGCCATGTGTGTGTACCATGTGTGTGTGACCTGTGTGTGTGCCATGTGTGTGTACCATGTGTGTGTGACCTGTGTGTGTGACCTGTGTGTTCCGTGTGTGTGTGCCCTGTGTGTGTGCCCTGTGTGTGTGACCTGTGTGTGCCATGTGTGTGTGTGACCTGTTTGCTCTGTGTGTGTGACCTGTGTGTGCACCCTGTGTGTGTGCGATGTGTGTGTGTGACCTGTGTGTGTGACCTGTGTGTGCCATGTGTGTGTGTGACCTGTGTGTGTGACCTGTGTGTGCCATGTGTGTGTGTGACCTGTGTGTGTGACCTGTGTGTGCCATGTGCAGGGCAGGTGGTATGATCTTTGGCTACACAGGCGAAGACACATTTTGCCTCCCCCCCACCCCCCTGAAGAAATTATATATCCTGCCACTATTGCTTCTTAACAAAATGTTCTATTGATGTGTTTAGCAGCTATGGATAACAATTTTATCTATAATGATACAGAAAATACATTTTATTTATCATATCACATCCCTGACCGTTATCTATTATAACTATAATAGCTATCATTTCTGCATGACATAATGTACCAAAGTGGTGGCTTTGCACAATATATAATCAGTGGTGGCTCTGCATAACCCTCTCACCAACTTGGAATTGGCAGATGAGGTGATTGACAAGCCTTACACTCACACAATTGGTTGCGTTTGCACGTGCAATGATAAATATGAGGAGCACATGCGCTGTGGCACCACAGTTTGCGAGCAAATTCAGACAGGTTCACAACATGTGAATCCTGTCCATGCGCACATTGATAAATCTTACCCTGATTCTAGCATGTCTAATGGGAAAATGTATCAAGCTGTAAGCAGAAAAGTTCTCCAGCAAAGAACCTGTCTACCTGCAATCGCAATTTATGACTCAAAAGTGCTCTGTTGTTCAATGCAAATCTGAAATTCAAGTTCTCAGATGCTGCAAAAGCATCTTGATAAATTTTCAAATAAGTATACATTTTCCAAGCACTACAAGAGATCTCATTAACTTGCAATGCAGTACTGATAATAAACATTTATACAGTAATAAACACAACATTCTACCCTATGTGATATTGTGAGGCACCAATATCATAATAAACTGTATAATTAATGCAGAGTAACTATACACTGATAACATATATGCTGCACTGTATAATTAAAGCAGGGTAACTATACACTGATAACATATATGCTGCACTGTATAATTAATGCAGAGTACCTATACACTGATAACATATGTGCTGCACTGTATAATTAATGTAGAGTACCTATACACTGATAACATATATGCTGCACTGTATAATTAATGCAGAGTACCTATACACTGATAACATATATGCTGCACTGTATAATTAATGAAGAGTACCTATACACTGATAACATATATGCTGCACTGTATAATTAATGTAGAGTAACTATACACTGATAACATATATGCTGCACTGTATAATTAGTGTAGAGTAACTATACACTCATAACATATATGCTGCACTGTATAATTAATGTAGAGTAACTATACACTGATAACATATATGCTGCACTGTATAATTAATGCAGAGTAACTATACACTGATAACATACTGTATATGCTGCACTGTATAATTAATGTAGAGTAACTATACACTGATAACATACTGTATATGCTTCACTGTATAATTAATGTAGAGTAACTATACACTGATAACATACTGTATATGCTGCACTGTATAATTAATGTAGAGTAACTATACACTGATAACATATGTGCTGCACTGTATAATTAATGCAGAGTAACTATACACTGATAACATATGCTGCACTGTATAATTAATGCAGAGTATCTATACACTAATAACATATATGCTGCACTGTGTAATTAATGCAGAGTACCTATACACTGATAACATACTGTATATACTGCACTGTATAATTAATGCAGGGTAACTATACACTGATAACATACTGTATATGCTGCACTGTATAATTAATGCAGAGTAACTATACACTGATAACATATATGCTGCACTGTATAATTAATGCAGGGTACCTATACACTGATAACTTATATGCTGCACTGTATAATTAATGTAGAGTAACTATACACTGATAACATATATGCTGCACTGTATAATTAATGCATAATACCTATACACTGATAACATATATGCTGCACTGTATAATTATTGAAGAGTACCTATACACTGATAACATATATGCTGCACTGTATAATTAATGTAGAGTAACTATACACTGATAACATATATGCTGCACTGTATAATTAGTGTAGAGTAACTATACACTCATAACATATATGCTGCACTGTATAATTAATGCAGAGTAACTATACACTGATAACATACTGTATATGCTGCACTGTATAATTAATGTAGAGTAACTATACACTGATAACATACTGTATATGCTTCACTGTATAATTAATGTAGAGTAACTATACACTGATAACATACTGTATATGCTGCACTGTATAATTAATGTAGAGCAACTATACACTGATAACATATGTGCTGCACTGTATAATTAATGCAGAGTAACTATACACTGATAACATATATGCTGCACTGTATAATTAATGCAGAGTATCTATACACTAATAACATATATGCTGCACTGTATAATTAATGCAGAGTACCTATACACTGATAACATACTGTATATGCTGCACTGTATAATTAATGCAGGGTAACTATACACTGATAACATACTGTATATGCTGCACTGTATAATTAATGCAGAGTAACTATACACTGATAACATATATGCTGCACTGTATAATTAATGCAGGGTACCTATACACTGATAACTTATATGCTGCACTGTATAATTAATGTAGAGTAACTATACACTGATAACATATATGCTGCACTGTATAATTAATGCATAATACCTATACACTGATAACATATATGCTGCACTGTATAATTATTGAAGAGTACCTATACACTGATAACATATATGCTGCACTGTATAATTAATGTAGAGTAACTATACACTGATAACATATATGCTGCACTGTATAATTAGTGTAGAGTAACTATACACTCATAACATATATGCTGCACTGTATAATTAATGTAGAGTAACTATACACTGATAACATATATGCTGCACTGTATAATTAATGCAGAGTACCTATACACTGATAACATACTGTATATGCTGCACTGTATAATTAATGCAGGGTAACTATACACTGATAACATATATGCTGCACTGTATAATTATTGCAGAGTACCTATACACTGATAACATATGTGCTGCACTGTATAATTAATGTAGAGTACCTATACACTGATAACATATATGCTGCACTGTATAATTAATGCAGAGTACCTATACACTGATAACATATATGCTGCACTGTATAATTAATGAAGAGTACCTATACACTGATAACATATATGCTGCACTGTATAATTAATGTAGAGTAACTATACACTGATAACATATATGCTGCACTGTATAATTAATGCAGAGCAACTATACACTGATAACATACTGTATATGCTGCACTGTATAATTAATGTAGAGTAACTATACACTGATAACATACTGTATATGCTTCACTGTATAATTAATGTAGAGTAACTATACACTGATAACATACTGTATATGCTGCACTGTATAATTAATGTAGAGTAACTATACACTGATAACATATGTGCTGCACTGTATAATTAATGCAGAGTAACTATACACTGATAACATATATGCTGCACTGTATAATTAATGCAGAGTATCTATACACTAATAACATATATGCTGCACTGTATAATTAATGCAGAGTACCTATACACTGATAACATACTGTATATGCTGAACTGTATAACTAATGCAGGGTAACTATACACTGATAACATACTGTATATGCTGCACTGTATAATTAATGCAGAGTAACTATACACTGATAACATATATGCTGCACTGTATAATTAATGCAGGGTACCTATACACTGATAACTTATATGCTGCACTGTATAATTAATGTAGAGTAACTATACACTGATAACATATATGCTGCACTGTATAATTAGTGTAGAGTAACTATACACTCATAACATATATGCTGCACTGTATAATTAATGTAGAGTAACTATACACTGATAACATATATGCTGCACTGTATAATTAATGCAGAGCAACTATACACTGATAACATACTGTATATGCTGCACTGTATAATTAATGTAGAGTAACTATACACTGATAACATACTGTATATGCTTCACTGTATAATTAATGTAGAGTAACTATACACTGATAACATACTGTATATGCTGCACTGTATAATTAATGTAGAGTAACTATACACTGATAACATATGTGCTGCACTGTATAATGAATGCAGAGTAACTATACACTGATAACATATATGCTGCACTGTATAATTAATGCAGAGTATCTATACACTAATAACATATATGCTGCACTGTATAATTAATGCAGAGTACCTATACACTGATAACATACTGTATATGCTGAACTGTATAATTAATGCAGGGTAACTATACACTGATAACATACTGTATATGCTGCACTGTATAATTAATGCAGAGTAACTATACACTGATAACATATATGCTGCACTGTATAATTAATGCAGGGTACCTATACACTGATAACTTATATGCTGCACTGTATAATTAATGTAGAGTAACTATACACTGATAACATATAAGCTGCACTGTATAATTAATGCATAGTACCTATACACTGATAACATATATGCTGCACTGTATAATTAATGAAGAGTACCTATACACTGATAACATATATGCTGCACTTTATAATTAATGCAGAGTACCTATACACTGATAACATACTGTATATGCTGCACTGTATAATTAATGCAGGGTAACTATACACTGATAACATATATGCTGCACTGTATAATTAATGTAGAGTACCTATACACTGATAACATATATGCTGCACTGTATAATTAATGCAGAGTACCTATACACTGATAACATATATGCTGCACTGTATAATTAATGCAGGGTACCTATACACTGATAACTTATATGCTGCACTGTATAATTAATGTAGAGTAACTATACACTGATAACATATATGCTGCACTGTATAATTAATGCATAGTACCTATACACTGATAACATATATGCTGCACTGTATAATTAATGAAGAGTACCTATACACTGATAACATATATGCTGCACTGTATAATTAATGTAGAGTACCTATACACTGATAACATATATGCTGCACTGTATAATTAATGAAGAGTACCTATACACTGATAACATATATGCTGCACTGTATAATTAGTGTAGAGTAACTATACACTCATAACATATATGCTGCACTGTATAATTAATGTAGAGTAACTATACACTGATAACATATATGCTGCACTGTATAATTAATGCAGAGTAACTATACACTGATAACATACTCTATATGCTGCACTGTATAATTAATGTAGAGTAACTATACACTGATAACATACTGTATATGCTTCACTGTATAATTAATGTAGAGTAACTATACACTGATAACATACTGTATATGCTGCACTGTATAATTAATGTAGAGAAACTATACACTGATAACATATGTGCTGCACTGTATAATTAATGCAGAGTAACTATACACTGATAACATATATGCTGCACTGTATAATTAATGCAGAGTATCTATACACTAATAACATATATGCTGCACTGTATAATTAATGCAGAGTACCTATACACTGATAACATACTGTATATGCTGCACTGTATAATTAATGCAGGGTAACTATACACTGATAACATACTGTATATGCTGCACTGTATAATTAATGCAGAGTAACTATACACTGATAACATATATGCTGCACTGTATAATTAATGCAGGGTACCTATACACTGATAACTTATATGCTGCACTGTATAATTAATGTAGAGTAACTATACACTGATAACATATATGCTGCACTGTATAATTAATGCATAGTACCTATACACTGATAACATATATGCTGCACTGTATAATTATTGAAGAGTACCTATACACTGATAACATATATGCTGCACTGTATAATTAATGTAGAGTACCTATACACTGATAACATATATGCTGCACTGTATAATTAATGAAGAGTACCTATACACTGATAACATATATGCTGCACTGTATAATTAATGTAGAGTAACTATACACTGATAACATATATGCTGCACTGTATAATTAATGAAGAGTACCTATACACTGATAACATATATGCTGCACTGTATAATTAATGTAGAGTAACTATACACTGATAACATATATGTTGCACTGTATAATTAGTGTAGAGTAACTATACACTCATAACATATATGCTGCACTGTATAATTAATGTAGAGTAACTATACACTGATAACATATATGCTGCACTGTATAATTAATGCAGAGTAACTATACACTGATAACATACTGTATATGCTGCACTGTATAATTAATGTAGAGTAACTATACACTGATAACATACTGTATATGCTTCACTGTTAATTAATGTAGAGTAACTATACACTGATAACATACTGTATATGCTGCACTGTATAATTAATGTAGAGTAACTATACACTGATAACATACTGTATATGCTTCACTGTATAATTAATGTAGAGTAACTATACACTGATAACATACTGTATATGCTGCACTGTATAATTAATGTAGAGTAACTATACACTGATAACATATGTGCTGCACTGTATAATTAATGCAGAGTAACTATACACTGATAACATATATGCTGCACTGTATAATTAATGCAGAGTATCTATACACTAATAACATATATGCTGCACTGTATAATTAATGCAGAGTACCTATACACTGATAACATACTGTATATGCTGAACTGTATAATTAATGCAGGGTAACTATACACTGATAACATACTGTATATGCTGCACTGTATAATTAATGCAGAGTAACTATACACTGATAACATATATGCTGCACTGTATAATTAATGCAGGGTACCTATACACTGATAACTTATATGCTGCACTGTATAATTAATGTAGAGTAACTATACACTGATAACATATAAGCTGCACTGTATAATTAATGCATAGTACCTATACACTGATAACATATATGCTGCACTGTATAATTAATGAAGAGTACCTATACACTGATAACATATATGCTGCACTGTATAATTAATGTAGAGTACCTATACACTGATAACATATATGCTGCACTGTATAATTAATGAAGAGTACCTATACACTGATAACATATATGCTGCACTGTATAATTAATGTAGAGTAACTATACACTGATAACATATATGCTGCACTGTATAATTAGTGTAGAGTAACTATACACTCATAACATATATGCTGCACTGTATAATTAATGTAGAGTAACTATACACTGATAACATATATGCTGCACTGTATAATTAATGCAGAGTAACTATACACTGATAACATACTGTATATGCTGCACTGTATAATTAATGTAGAGTAACTATACACTGATAACATACTGTATATGCTTCACTGTATAATTAATGTAGAGTAACTATACACTGATAACATACTGTATATGCTGCACTGTATAATTAATGTAGAGAAACTATACACTGATAACATATGTGCTGCACTGTATAATTAATGCAGAGTAACTATACACTGATAACATATATGCTGCACTGTATAATTAATGCAGAGTATCTATACACTAATAACATATATGCTGCACTGTATAATTAATGCAGAGTACCTATACACTGATAACATACTGTATATGCTGCACTGTATAATTAATGCAGGGTAACTATACACTGATAACATACTGTATATGCTGCACTGTATAATTAATGCAGAGTAACTATACACTGATAACATATATGCTGCACTGTATAATTAATGCAGGGTACCTATACACTGATAACTTATATGCTGCACTGTATAATTAATGTAGAGTAACTATACACTGATAACATATATGCTGCACTGTATAATTAATGCATAGTACCTATACACTGATAACATATATGCTGCACTGTATAATTATTGAAGAGTACCTATACACTGATAACATACTGTATATGCTGCACTGTATAATTAATGTAGAGTAACTATACACTGATAACATACTGTATATGCTTCACTGTATAATTAATGTAGAGTAACTATACACTGATAACATACTGTATATGCTGCACTGTATAATTAATGTAGAGTAACTATACACTGATAACATATGTGCTGCACTGTATAATTAATGCAGAGTAACTATACACTGATAACATATATGCTGCACTGTATAATTAATGCAGAGTATCTATACACTAATAACATATATGCTGCACTGTATAATTAATGCAGAGTACCTATACACTGATAACATACTGTATATACTGCACTGTATAATTAATGCAGGGTAACTATACACTGATAACATATATGCTGCACTGTATAATTAATGCAGAGTACCTATACACTGATAACATATGTGCTGCACTGTATAATTAATGTAGAGTACCTATACACTGATAACATATATGCTGCACTGTATAATTAATGCAGAGTACCTATACACTGATAACATATATGCTGCACTGTATAATTAATGAAGAGTACCTATACACTGATAACATATATGCTGCACTGTATAATTAATGTAGAGTAACTATACACTGATAACATATATGTTGCACTGTATAATTAGTGTAGAGTAACTATACACTCATAACATATATGCTGCACTGTATAATTAATGTAGAGTAACTATACACTGATAACATATATGCTGCACTGTATAATTAATGCAGAGTAACTATACACTGATAACATACTGTATATGCTGCACTGTATAATTAATGTAGAGTAACTATACACTGATAACATACTGTATATGCTTCACTGTTAATTAATGTAGAGTAACTATACACTGATAACATACTGTATATGCTGCACTGTATAATTAATGTAGAGTAACTATACACTGATAACATACTGTATATGCTTCACTGTATAATTAATGTAGAGTAACTATACACTGATAACATACTGTATATGCTGCACTGTATAATTAATGTAGAGTAACTATACACTGATAACATATGTGCTGCACTGTATAATTAATGCAGAGTAACTATACACTGATAACATATATGCTGCACTGTATAATTAATGCAGAGTATCTATACACTAATAACATATATGCTGCACTGTATAATTAATGCAGAGTACCTATACACTGATAACATACTGTATATGCTGAACTGTATAATTAATGCAGGGTAACTATACACTGATAACATACTGTATATGCTGCACTGTATAATTAATGCAGAGTAACTATACACTGATAACATATATGCTGCACTGTATAATTAATGCAGGGTACCTATACACTGATAACTTATATGCTGCACTGTATAATTAATGTAGAGTAACTATACACTGATAACATATAAGCTGCACTGTATAATTAATGCATAGTACCTATACACTGATAACATATATGCTGCACTGTATAATTAATGAAGAGTACCTATACACTGATAACATATATGCTGCACTGTATAATTAATGTAGAGTAACTATACACTGATAACATATATGCTGCACTGTATAATTAGTGTAGAGTAACTATACACTCATAACATATATGCTGCACTGTATAATTAATGTAGAGTAACTATACACTGATAACATATATGCTGCACTGTATAATTAATGCAGAGTAACTATACACTGATAACATACTGTATATGCTGCACTGTATAATTAATGTAGAGTAACTATACACTGATAACATACTGTATATGCTTCACTGTATAATTAATGTAGAGTAACTATACACTGATAACATACTGTATATGCTGCACTGTATAATTAATGTAGAGTAACTATACACTGATAACATATGTGCTGCACTGTATAATTAATGCAGAGTAACTATACACAGATAACATATATGCTGCACTGTATAATTAATGCAGAGTATCTATACACTAATAACATATATGCTGCACTGTATAATTAATGCAGAGTACCTATACACTGATAACATACTGTATATGCTGCACTGTATAATTATTGCAGAGTAACTATACACTGATAACATATATGCTGCACTGTATAATTAATGCAGAGTATCTATACACTAATAACATATATGCTGCACTGTATAATTAATGCAGGGTACCTATACACTGATAACTTATATGCTGCACTGTATAATTAATGTAGAGTAACTATACACTGATAACATATATGCTGCACTGTATAATTAATGCATAGTACCTATACACTGATAACATATATGCTGCACTGTATAATTATTGAAGAGTACCTATACACGGATAACATATATGCTGCACTGTATAATTAATGTAGAGTAACTATACACTGATAACATATATGCTGCACTGTATTATTAGTGTAGAGTAACTATACACTCATAACATATATGCTGCACTGTATAATTAATGTAGAGTAACTATACACTGATAACATATATGCTACACTGTATAATTAATGCAGAGTAACTATACACTGATAACATACTGTATATGCTGCACTGTATAATTAATGCAGAGTAACTATACACTGATAACATATATGCTGCACTGTATAATTAATGCAGAGTAACTATACACTGATAACATATATGCTGCACTGTATAATTAATGCATAGAAACTATAAACTGATAACATATATGCTGCACTGTATAATTAATGCAGGGTACTTATACACTAATAACATATATGCTGCACTGTATAATTAATGCAGGGTACCTATACACTAATAACATATATGCTGCACTGTATAATTAATGCAGGGTACCTATACACTGATAGCATATATGCTGCACTGTATAATTAATGCAGGGTACCTATACACTGATAACATACTGTATATGCTGCACTGTATAATTAATGCAGAGTAACTATACACTGATAACATATATACTGCACTGTATAATTAATGCAGGGTACCTATACACTGATAACATATATGCTGCACTGTATAATTAATGTAGAGTAACTATACACTGATAACATATATGCTGCACTGTATAATTAATGCATAGTAACTATACACTGATAACATATATGCTGCACTGTATAATTAATGCAGGGTACCTATACACTGATAACATATATGCTGCACTGTATAATTAATGAAGAGTAACTATACACTGATAACTGTATATGCTGCACTGTATAATTAATGTAGAGTAACTATACACTGATAACATATGTGCTGCACTGTATAATTAATGTAGAGTAACTATACACTGATAACATATATGCTGCACTGTATAATTAATGCAGAGTAACTATACACTGATAACATGTGCTGCACTGTATAATTAATGCACAGTAACTATAAACTGATAACATACTATATATGCTGCACTGTATAATTAATGCAGGGTAACTACACTGATAACATATATGCTGTACTGTATACTTAATGCAGAGTAACTATACACTGATAACATATATGCTGCACTGTATAATTAATGCAGGGTACCTATACACTGATAACATATATGCTGCACTGTATAATTAATGTAGAGTAACTATACACTGATAACATATATGCTGCACTGTATAATTTAATGCAGGGTACCTATACACTGATAACATATATGCTGCACTGTATAATTAATGCAGGGTACCTATACACTGATAACATATATGCTGCACTGTATAATTAATGCAGGGTACCTATACACTGATAACATATATCCTGCACTGTATAATTAATGCAGGGTACCTATACACTAATAACATATCCTGCACTGTATAATTCATGCAGGGTACCTATACACTGATAACATATATGCTGCACTGTATAATTAATGCAGGGTACCTATATACTGATAACATATATGCTGCACTGTATAATTAATGCAGAGTACCTATACACTGATAACATATATGCTGCACTGTATAATTAATGTAGAATAACTATACACTGATAACATACTTTATATGCTGCACTGTATAATTAATGCAGAGTACCTATACACTGATAACATATATGCTGCGCTGTATAATTAATGCAGGGTACCTATACACTGATAACATATATCCTGCACTGTATAATTAATGCAGGGTACCTATTCAATGATAACATATATGCTGCACTGTATAATTAATGCAGGGTACCTATATACTGATAACATATATGATGCACAGTATAATTAATGCAGGGTACCTATATACTGATAACATATATGCTGCACTGTATAATTAATGCAGAGTACCTATACACTGATAACATATATGCTGCACTGTATAATTAATGTAGAGTAACTATACACTGATAACATACTGTATATGCTGCACTGTATAATTACTGCAGAGTACCTATACACTGATAACATATATGCTGCACTGTATAATTAATGCAGTGTAACTATACACTGATTACATATATGCTGCACTGTATAATTAATGCATAGTAACTATAAACTGATAACATATATGCTGCACTGTATAATTAATGCAGGGTACCTATACACTAATAACATATATGCTGCACTGTATAATTAATGCAGGGTACCTATACACTGATAGCATATATGCTGCACTGTATAATTAATGTAGAGCAACTATACACTGATAACATATTCTGCACTGTATAATTAATGCAGGGTACCTATACACTGATAGCATATATGCTGCACTGTATAATTAATGTAGAGCAACTATACACTGATAACATATTCTGCACTGTATAATTAATGCAGGGTACCTATACACTAATAACATATATTCTGCACTGTATAATTAATGCAGGGTACCTATACACTGATAACATATATGCTGCACTGTATAATTAATGCAGAGTAATTATACACTGATAACATATATGCTGCACTGTATAATTAATGCAGGGTACGTATACACTGATAACATATATGCTGTACTGTATAATTAATGCAGAGTAACTATACACTGATAACATATATGCTGCACTGTAAATTAATGTAGAATAACTATACACTGATAACATACTGTATATGCTGCACTGTATAATTAATGCAGAGTAACTATACACTGATAACATATATGCTGCACTGTATAATTAATACATAGTAACTATACACTGATAACATATATGCTGCACTGTATAATTAATGCAGAGTAACTATACACCGATAACATGATAACATATATGCTGCACTGTATAATTAATGCAGAGTAACTATACACTGATAACATATATGCTGCATTGTATAATTAATGCAGAGTAACTATACACTGATAACATATATGCTGCACTGTATAATTAAGGCATAGTAACTATAAACTGATAACATATATGCTGCACTGTATAATTAATGCAGAGTTACACTGATAACATATATGCTGCACTGTATAATTAATTCAGGGTATCTATACACTGATAACATATGTGCTGCACTGTATAATTAATGCAGAGTAACTATACACTGATAACATATATGCTGCACTGTATAATTAATGCAGGTTACCTATACACTGATAACATATATGCTGCACTGTATAATTAATGCAGGGTACCTATATACTGATAACATATATGCTGCACTGTATAATTAATGCAGGGTACCTATATACTGATAACATATATGCTGCACTGTATAATTAATGCAGAGTACCTATACACTGATAACATATATGCTGCACTGTATAATTAATGTAGAATAACTATACATTGATAACATACTGTATATGCTGCACTGTATAATTAATGCAGAGTAACTATACACTGATAACATATATGCTGCACTGTATAATTAAGGCAGAGTACCTATACACTGATAAGATATATGCTGCACTGTATAATTAATGAAGTTCCCAAGTGACAGACAGCACACACCTGATGCTCGTGGTAGAGGGCCACTGCACACACCTCTCTGTAATATGTAGACAACTGATTTCCACAGCACCAAAAAATGATAGGAAAATTGTTAAATAAACTTAGCCTTTATTATTCCATTTCAGCACTTGGCACACAGCAGCAAAAAAAGCGACGTTTCGGGCTGTTAACCCTTACTCATGCTTATTCAGAACACCTGTTAGCTGCTCCTTAAATACCATATGACATTAACCCTTAATACACCAAATGACATTGTGTTACCTAAACAACTACAAAATATCGCCACCTAGTGGTCAAAACTCATTATTCCTATAAAAATTGTTAAATACATAGTTAAAAACAATCTGCTGTTAGTAGTTACAATTTCCAGATATATATCTTACACATTCATCATATGATAATATTATTATCTTTGCTACAGTTTACTTATTTACAGAGAATACAATATTGTGTTGTATTACAAACTGAGAAAAATATCTTTTATTTCAAATTTTTAAATTCAAATTTTTACTCACAAGAATACTGTCATGTCTATTTCTCTATTAATCCCTTTGGGAACTAAAGCATCTAACTTGTGTATCCAGAAGGATTCTTTCCTCTTTAGCTGAGTTTCCCTATTCCCACCCCTTCTATGGGGTTCAACACTATCAATGACTTGCCACCTCAGTTGTGAGATGTTGTGACCAGCTTCAATAAAGTGACAGGCTACCGGGGCTTTCATGTCCCCACATCTTATATTTGATGTGTGCTGACTGAGGCGATCACGTATTTTTCTAACAGTCTCGCCCAAGTAGATTTTGGAGCATGGACTCTTAATAAGATAAATTACATGTGTAGACTCACATGTATAAAATTTGTTGATGTTAAACTTCTTACCTGTTTGGGGGTGTACAAACTCTCTACCCTTTATGACCGAATGGCAACTGGCACAATTTAAACAAGGATAGGTACCACATGATTTAGATGATATGTATGTCTGTTTTTTCACCTTGGCCCCAATGTCATTCTTTACCACTAGATCTTTAATATTGGGCACTCTCCTATATGCCATTAGTGGATAGTTTTGGAACTCAGTAATATCTGTATTACAATTTTTTATAATGTGCCAATGTTTTTTAAGGTATTGGGCAATTTCAGCACTATAAGGATTGTACTGTGTTACACACACTATTCTATCCTGTTTATTCCTAATTTTATGCCTATTTTCACTGACACTATTGGCTTTTTGTTTCTCTCTTTCCACTAAGCTAGAAGGACCCCTTTGTACAAATCTCTCAGTCATCTCTCTAAGTCTTATCTCTTTCACATGGCTGTCACTTACTATTTTATGAACTCTGAGCATCTGGCTTTTAGGTAGGGAATTTTTCAAAGACTCATGATGGAAGCTATCATATTTAAGTAGGGAATTTCTATCTATACTCTTCCTATACATGTCAATTTTTAAATTGCCAGTCATGACATCCTTGTGCACTTCAGTATCCAAGAATACAATATTTGTCTCACTAAAATTAAGTGTAAATTTTAGTCCCTGCACTGCACTATTCAACTGATCTACAAAAGCCAAAAGGGAACCAATGTCACCCCACCACATATGACATATTTTACTGCAAGACAGACCTACAAACACCACTAGGAACTAAACCATTAACAATATGGAAACAAGCACTAAAACGGATGGCACTTCAATGTTTACTTATACAGAGATGGATGCTGCTCGTATCACTACCCTTGTGAGAGGATCTAGGGATTTCCTCAAGGATGCACCAGTGGAAGTTACCAGTCAAGAATATGAAAAATTGAAAAAGAGAAATATGATTTGGGAACTGCACAGCATAACTCTTGCAGAATACTATAGAGTTAAAAGAATCCCCAGAGGGTTACGCATGAGTACCCGACCTACACTACTAAAGGATAACATTGAATATTGTCAAAAATTTGAAGCTATACTGAACAAATGCTCCTATGACCTAATTGTACTAACAGTAGAGACACTACAGAAAGAAATTGACAGACAACAGGTCATAGTGGAAGCGAAACAGGAGGAGCTCAGACAAGTTCTATCTACAGAAGAATACAGCAAAAAAATTAAAGATATAGATGACAAAATTACTGCTTTGAAGAAGGACTTACAAGATGGCAAACGACAGAAGTTTCAGCGTGATGAACAGGATTATGCCCAAGGAAACGTTTATCGTTGGAGGGGTGAGAATCGATCCTGGCGGCGGAGGGATACCTCACAGAAAATGAGAACCGGCCGCAACTATACATCACAGAGCCAAGCCAGACATGATCAGAGGAGCTCGAGTGGAACAGACAGCTCTACCGGATCAAGTTTTTTAGAATCCAGCGACGAAACAAACACCAAACAGGGCACAGAGGAGGCCGGAAACACAAACGGAGGCAAGGGGCAATTCAGTCGTCCAAGGAGGGCAAAGAAACAGAAGAAGTGAATGAGGAATCATCAATAATTAACATCTCCACCTCCAGTTTAACGGACAGTGAGTACCAGTTACTAAATAAGGGTTTGTCATTTTGCCCAGCTAAAGATGTGGATTTTTTTGAGTTGGAAAAGGATTTGTACAGATTCTTTAGGACATTGAGACTTAAGTCCTTTTTTAATAACAAGTCTAAAGCAGTTAATGCTATTGAGAATCTGGACAAAGATACACTGACTCTTAAAGCAACTGGACTATATCATAAAAGCAGTTTTACTCCACCAGGTTATAATAATAGCATTGAAACATACATGCAATTGGTGAAAAATGATTTGAAACACTTAGAATGTAAGATCAAAAAGAAATCATGGAAGTTTAAACATAATGTTACCAAAGCTCAGAGTGGAGCTATTTCTACTTTATGCAAAAAAGATATAGTGGTGAGGGGGGCAGATAAGGGAGGAGCCATAGTTGTCCTAGATAAGGACTACTACATTAGTGAACTCACTAATCAATTGAAAGATAAAGATACATATTTGGTTCTCCCTTGTAACCCACTCATCAATATACAAAAAGAAATTAAGGGTATAATTGACAAGGCTCTTACTAAGGGTGTTATAGATAAAAAAATTGGCTAAATATCTATACATTGAGTGGCCAAAAAACCCAATTATATACACAGTACCAAAGGTACATAAAGACCCCCATAGACCACCTGGTCGTCCAATAGTTGCTGGTATACAATCTGTATTTAGTAATATAGCGGTATATCTTGATAAAATCTTACTGCCTGAAGTTATGAAAGCAACTTCTTACATTAAAGATACTAGTGACTTCATTTTGAAGCTTAAAGATTTGCCGCTAAATGACACAAAGTATATACTTTTTTCACTTGATGTTTGTAGCTTATACACATCCATCAAGCATGAAAGTGGAATTGGAGCTGTTATGACCACTATGACTAAAACCAATAAATATAGCTGCATACAATTGAAATTTATTGAAGATCTGCTTAGAGTGGTATTATATTGCAATTATTTTTTATTTGGTGAAACATGGTACTTGCAGTTGAAGGGGACAGCCATGGGGTCCAATGTTGCCCCATCATACGCCAACATGTTCATGAGTTGTTTTGAAGACAAATTTGTCTATGAAAATGCTTTATTCTTAAAGTATGGGGCAGCCTGGTGGCGCTTCATAGATGACGTGTTTGGCGTGTGGTGGGGTGACATTGGTTCCCTTTTGGCTTTTGTAGATCAGTTGAATAGTGCAGTGCAGGGACTAAAATTTACACTTAATTTTAGTGAGACAAATATTGTATTCTTGGATACTGAAGTGCACAAGGATGTCATGACTGGCAATTTAAAAATTGACATGTATAGGAAGAGTATAGATAGAAATTCCCTACTTAAAGTGAAGGTAAAGTTTTCCTTTTTTTATACCTGTATTATATTAGTCATATGCTATATAGTATGATCGCTAACTTTTTTTAAATTATTTTAATATATCTTATTGTATTATAAACTAGTTGTATTTACCTACTCAGCCATTCTTTACTCCTCCCTCCATGAATTTCCTGGTTTTTCTCACTCTTACGTACAGAGCGGTCCCACCCGCTCTATACGTAAGTTCAAAAGCGCGTTCTCGCTTGCCGGTCAATTGGCGCATGCGCACACTTCGCCGTATATTAAATTTGCGCATGCGTGACTTTAATATTGATAGACCGAACATACTATCGCAATTGCGCATGCGCTAAACTGGAGCGAGCTCGGCTTGCAAGGGAGAGTAAGTAATGCCAACGCATGCGCAGAACGTCAAGGAATCTGTGACGTCAAATGACGGCCGCCTAACGGCCAGACTTACTATTGGCTGATGCAAGAACGTGACCGGACAGAAACCCCCTCCCAAAAAAACGGGTTGTTTTTGAAACGATCAGAAATAGAGAGAAAACAGGTGATAACTAAATAAATATATCAAATTAAAAAAATTCATGAATTAAACTAACATTAATTTTTTAAGTATTTACATATACAATCATCTAATCGTGCAAACTTTACCTTCACTTTAAATATGATAGCTTCCATCATGAGTCTTTGAAAAATTCCCTACCTAAAAGCCAGATGCTCAGAGTTCATAAAATAGTAAGTGACAGCCATGTGAAAGAGATAAGACTTAGAGAGATGACTGAGAGATTTGTACAAAGGGGTCCTTCTAGCTTAGTGGAAAGAGAGAAACAAAAAGCCAATAGTGTCAGTGAAAATAGGCATAAAATTAGGAATAAACAGGATAGAATAGTGTGTGTAACACAGTACAATCCTTATAGTGCTGAAATTGCCCAATACCTTAAAAAACATTGGCACATTATAAAAAATTGTAATACAGATATTACTGAGTTCCAAAACTATCCACTAATGGCATATAGGAGAGTGCCCAATATTAAAGATCTAGTGGTAAAGAATGACATTGGGGCCAAGGTGAAAAAACAGACATACATATCATCTAAATCATGTGGCACCTATCCTTGTTTAAATTGTGCCAGTTGCCATTCGGTCATAAAGGGTAGAGAGTTTGTACACCCCCAAACAGGTAAGAAATTTAACATCAACAAATTTTATACATGTGAGTCTACACATGTAATTTATCTTATTAAGTGTCCATGCTCCAAAATCTACTTGGGCGAGACTGTTAGAAAAATACGTGATCGCCTCAGTCAGCACACATCAAATATAAGATGTGGGGACATGAAAGCCCCGGTAGCCTGTCACTTTATTGAAGCTGGTCACAACATCTCACAACTGAGGTGGCAAGTCATTGATAGTGTTGAACCCCATAGAAGGGGTGGGAATAGGGAAACTCAGCTAAAGAGGAAAGAATCCTTCTGGATACACAAGTTAGATGCTTTAGTTCCCAAAGGGATTAATAGAGAAATAGACATGACAGTATTCTTGTGAGTAAAAATTTGAATTTAAAAATTTGAAATAAAAGATATTTTTCTCAGTTTGTAATACAACACAATATTGTATTCTCTGTAAATAAGTAAACTGTAGCAAAGATAATAATATTATCATATGATGAATGTGTAAGATATATATCTGGAAATTGTAACTACTAACAGCAGATTGTTTTTAACTATGTATTTAACAATTTTTATAGGAATAATGAGTTTTGACCACTAGGTGGCGATATTTTGTAGTTGTTTAGGTAACACAATGTCATTTGGTGTATTAAGGGTTAATGTCATATGGTATTTAAGGAGCAGCTAACAGGTGTTCTGAATAAGCATGAGTAAGGGTTAACAGCCCGAAACGTCGCTTTTTTTGCTGCTGTGTGCCAAGTGCTGAAATGGAATAATAAAGGCTAAGTTTATTTAACAATTTTCCTATCATTTTTTGGTGCTGTGGAAATCAGTTGTCTACATATAATTAATGAAGAGTAACTATACACTGATAACATATATACTGCACTCTATAATTAATGCATAGTAACTATACACTGATAACATATATGCTGCACTGTATAATTAATGCAGCATAACTATACACCGATAACATATATGCTGCACTGTATAATTAATGCAGAGTTACACTGATAACATATATGCTGCACTGTATAATTAATTCAGGGTATCTATACACTGATAACATATGTGCTGCACTGTATAATTAATGCAGGGTAACTAAACATTGATAACATATATGCTGCACTGTATAATTAATGCAGGGTACCTATACACTGATAACATATATGCTGCACTGTATAATTAAAGCAGAGTAACTATACACTGATAACATATATGCTGCACTGTATAATTAATGCTGGGTACCTATACACTGATAACATATACGCTGAACTGTATAATTAATGCAGGGTAACTATACACTAATAA
Source organism: Bombina bombina (assembly GCF_027579735.1). Lineage (NCBI taxonomy): Eukaryota > Metazoa > Chordata > Amphibia > Anura > Bombinatoridae > Bombina > Bombina bombina. The sequence goes on from NC_069501.1 coordinate 37,837,556, forward strand.
TCTATATGCTGCACTATATAATTAATGCAGTTACACTGATAACATATATGCTGCACTGTATAATTAATGCTGGGTACCTATACACTGATAACATATACCCTTGTTATGCTTAGGCTTACCATATGTCCCATTTTGAAAGGGACAGTACCGTTATTTTATGTTTCTTCCCCTGTCCTGTCGTTTCTTAATGCATAGTAACTATAAACTGATAACATATATGCTGCACTGTATAATTAATGCAGGGTACCTATACACTAATAACATATATGCTGCACTGTATAATTAATGCAGGGTACCTATACACTGATAGCATATATGCTGCACTGTATAATTAATGTAGAGCAACTATACACTGATAACATATTCTGCACTGTATAATTAATGCAGGGTACCTATACACTGATAGCATATATGCTGCACTGTATAATTAATGTAGAGCAACTATACACTGATAACAATTTGTTATCAGTGTATAGTTGCTCTACATTAATTATACAGTGCAGCATATATGCTATCAGTGTATAGGTACCCTGCATTAATTATACAGTGCAGAATATGTTATCAGTGTATAGTTGCTCTACATTAATTATACAGTGCAGCATATATGCTATCAGTGTATAGGTACCCTGCATTAATTATACAGTGCAGCATATATGTTATTAGTGTATAGGTACCCTGCATTAATTATACAGTGCAGCATATATGTTAGGCTTACCATATGTCCCATTTTGAAAGGGACAGTACCGTTATTTTATGTTTCTTCCCCTGTCCTGTCGTTTCTTAATGCATAGTAACTATAAACTGATAACATATATGCTGCACTGTATAATTAATGCAGGGTACCTATACACTAATAACATATATTCTGCACTGTATAATTAATGCAGGGTACCTATACACTGATAACATATATGCTGCACTGTATAATTAATGCAGAGTAATTATACACTGATAACATATATGCTGCACTGTATAATTAATGCAGGGTACGTATACACTGATAACATATATGCTGTACTGTATAATTAATGCAGAGTAACTATACACTGATAACATATATGCTGCACTGTAAATTAATGTAGAATAACTATACACTGATAACATACTGTATATGCTGCACTGTATAATTAATGCAGAGTAACTATACACTGATAACATATATGCTGCACTGTATAATTAATGCATAGTAACTATACACTGATAACATATATGCTGCACTGTATAATTAATGCAGAGTAACTATACACCGATAACATGATAACATATATGCTGCACTGTATAATTAATGCAGAGTAACTATACACTGATAACATATATGCTGCATTGTATAATTAATGCAGAGTAACTATACATTGATAACATATATGCTGCACTGTATAATTAATGCAGGGTACCTATACACTGATAACATATATCCTGCACTGTATAATTAATGCAGGGTACCTATACACTGATAACATATATGCTTAGGCTTACCATATGTCCCGTTTTGAAAGGGACAGTACCGTTATTTTATGTTTCTTCCCCTGTCCTGTCGTTTCTTAATGCATAGTAACTATAAACTGATAACATATATGCTGCACTGTATAATTAATGCAGGGTACCTATACACTAATAACATATATGCTGCACTGTATAATTAATGCAGGGTACCTATACACTGATAGCATATATGCTGCACTGTATAATTAATGTAGAGCAACTATACACTGATAACATATTCTGCACTGTATAATTAATGCAGGGTACCTATACACTGATAGCATATATGCTGCACTGTATAATTAATGTAGAGCAACTATACACTGATAACATATTCTGCACTGTATAATTAATGCAGGGTACCTATACACTAATAACATATATTCTGCACTGTATAATTAATGCAGGGTACCTATACACTGATAACATATATGCTGCACTGTATAATTAATGCAGAGTAATTATACACTGATAACATATATGCTGCACTGTATAATTAATGCAGGGTACGTATACACTGATAACATATATGCTGTACTGTATAATTAATGCAGAGTAACTATACACTGATAACATATATGCTGCACTGTAAATTAATGTAGAATAACTATACACTGATAACATACTGTATATGCTGCACTGTATAATTAATGCAGAGTAACTATACACTGATAACATATATGCTGCACTGTATAATTAATGCATAGTAACTATACACTGATAACATATATGCTGCACTGTATAATTAATGCAGAGTAACTATACACCGATAACATGATAACATATATGCTGCACTGTATAATTAATGCAGAGTAACTATACACTGATAACATATATGCTGCATTGTATAATTAATGCAGAGTAACTATACACTGATAACATATATGCTGCACTGTATAATTAATGCAGGGTACCTATACACTGATAACATATATCCTGCACTGTATAATTAATGCAGGGTACCTATACAATGATAACATATATGCTGCACTGTATAATTAATGCAGGGTACCTATATACTGATAACATATATGATGCACAGTATAATTAATGCAGGGTACCTATATACTGATAACATATATGCTGCACTGTATAATTAATGCAGAGTACCTATACACTGATAACATATATGCTGCACTGTATAATTAATGTAGAGTAACTATACACTGATAACATACTGTATATGCTGCACTGTATAATTACTGCAGAGTACCTATACACTGATAACATATATGCTGCACTGTATAATTAATGCACTGTAACTATACACTGATTACATATATGCTGCACTGTATAATTAATGCTTAGTAACTATAAACTGATAACATATATGCTGCACTGTATAATTAATGCAGGGTACCTATACACTAATAACATATATGCTGCACTGTATAATTAATGCAGGGTACCTATACACTGATAGCATATATGCTGCACTGTATAATTAATGCATAGTAACTATACACTGATAACATATACTGCACTGTATAATTAATGCAGGGTACCTATACACTGATAGCATATATGCTGCACTGTATAATTAATGTAGAGCAACTATACACTGATAACATATTCTGCACTGTATAATTAATGCAGGGTACCTATACACTAATAACATATATTCTGCACTGTATAATTAATGCAGGGTACCTATACACTGATAACATATATGCTGCACTGTATAATTAATGCAGAGTAATTATACACTGATAACATATATGCTGCACTGTATAATTAATGCAGGGTACGTATACACTGATAACATATATGCTGTACTGTATAATTAATGCAGAGTAACTATACACTGATAACATATATGCTGCACTGTAAATTAATGTAGAATAACTATACATTGATAACATACTGTATATGCTGCACTGTATAATTAATGCAGAGTAACTATACACTGATAACATATATGCTGCACTGTATAATTAATACATAGTAACTATACACTGATAACATATATGCTGCACTGTATAATTAATGCAGAGTAACTATACACCGATAACATGATAACATATATGCTGCACTGTATAATTAATGCAGAGTAACTATACACTGATAACATATATGCTGCACTGTATAATTAATGCAGAGTAACTATACACTGATAACATATATGCTGCACTGTATAATTAATGCATAGTAACTATAAACTGATAACATATATGCTGCACTGTATAATTAATGCAGAGTTACACTGATAACATATATGCTGCACTGTATAATTAATTCAGGGTATCTATACACTGATAACATATGTGCTGCACTGTATAATTAATGCAGAGTAACTATACACTGATAACATATATGCTGCACTGTATAATTAATGCAGGTTACCTATACACTGATAACATATATGCTGCACTGTATAATTAAAGCAGAGTAACTATACACTGATAACATATATGCTGCACTGTATAATTAATGCAGGGTACCTATATACTGATAACATATATGCTGCACTGTATAATTAATGCAGGGTACCTATATACTGATAACATATATGCTGCACTGTATAATTAATGCAGAGTACCTATACACTGATAACATATATGCTGCACTGTATAATTAATGTAGAATAACTATACATTGATAACATACTGTATATGCTGCACTGTATAATTAATGCAGAGTAACTATACACTGATAACATATATGCTGCACTGTATAATTAAGGCAGAGTACCTATACACTGATAAGATATATGCTGCACTGTATAATTAATGAAGAGTAACTATACACTGATAACATATATACTGCACTCTATAATTAATGCATAGTAACTATACACTGATAACATATATGCTGCACTGTATAATTAATGCAGCATAACTATACACCGATAACATATATGCTGCACTGTATAATTAATGCAGAGTTACACTGATAACATATATGCTGCACTGTATAATTAATTCAGGGTATCTATACACTGATAACATATGTGCTGCACTGTATAATTAATGCAGGGTAACTAAACATTGATAACATATATGCTGCACTGTATAATTAATGCAGGGTACCTATACACTGATAACATATATGCTGCACTGTATAATTAAAGCAGAGTAACTATACACTGATAACATATATGCTGCACTGTATAATTAATGCATAGTAACTATACACTGATAACATATATGCTGCACTGTATAATTAATGCAGAGTAACTATACACCGATAACATGATAACATATATGCTGCACTGTATAATTAATGCAGAGTAACTATACACTGATAACATATATGCTGCATTGTATAATTAATGCAGAGTAACTATACACTGATAACATATATGCTGCACTGTATAATTAATGCAGGGTACCTATACACTGATAACATATATCCTGCACTGTATAATTAATGCAGGGTACCTATACAATGATAACATATATGCTGCACTGTATAATTAATGCAGGGTACCTATATACTGATAACATATATGATGCACAGTATAATTAATGCAGGGTACCTATATACTGATAACATATATGCTGCACTGTATAATTAATGCAGAGTACCTATACACTGATAACATATATGCTGCACTGTATAATTAATGTAGAGTAACTATACACTGATAACATACTGTATATGCTGCACTGTATAATTACTGCAGAGTACCTATACACTGATAACATATATGCTGCACTGTATAATTAATGCACTGTAACTATACACTGATTACATATATGCTGCACTGTATAATTAATGCTTAGTAACTATAAACTGATAACATATATGCTGCACTGTATAATTAATGCAGGGTACCTATACACTAATAACATATATGCTGCACTGTATAATTAATGCAGGGTACCTATACACTGATAGCATATATGCTGCACTGTATAATTAATGTAGAGCAACTATACACTGATAACATATTCTGCACTGTATAATTAATGCAGGGTACCTATACACTGATAGCATATATGCTGCACTGTATAATTAATGTAGAGCAACTATACACTGATAACATATTCTGCACTGTATAATTAATGCAGGGTACCTATACACTAATAACATATATTCTGCACTGTATAATTAATGCAGGGTACCTATACACTGATAACATATATGCTGCACTGTATAATTAATGCAGAGTAACTATACACTGATAACATATATGCTGCACTGTATAATTAATGCAGGGTACGTATACACTGATAACATATATGCTGTACTGTATAATTAATGCAGAGTAACTATACACTGATAACATATATGCTGCACTGTAAATTAATGTAGAATAACTATACATTGATAACATACTGTATATGCTGCACTGTATAATTAATGCAGAGTAACTATACACTGATAACATATATGCTGCACTGTATAATTAATACATAGTAACTATACACTGATAACATATATGCTGCACTGTATAATTAATGCAGAGTAACTATACACCGATAACATGATAACATATATGCTGCACTGTATAATTAATGCAGAGTAACTATACACTGATAACATATATGCTGCATTGTATAATTAATGCAGAGTAACTATACACTGATAACATATATGCTGCACTGTATAATTAATGCATAGTAACTATAAACTGATAACATATATGCTGCACTGTATAATTAATGCAGAGTTACACTGATAACATATATGCTGCACTGTATAATTAATTCAGGGTATCTATACACTGATAACATATGTGCTGCACTGTATAATTAATGCAGAGTAACTATACACTGATAACATATATGCTGCACTGTATAATTAATGCAGGTTACCTATACACTGATAACATATATGCTGCACTGTATAATTAAAGCAGAGTAACTATACACTGATAACATATATGCTGCACTGTATAATTAATGCAGGGTACCTATATACTGATAACATATATGCTGCACTGTATAATTAATGCAGGGTACCTATATACTGATAACATATATGCTGCACTGTATAATTAATGCAGAGTACCTATACACTGATAACATATATGCTGCACTGTATAATTAATGTAGAATAACTATACATTGATAACATACTGTATATGCTGCACTGTATAATTAATGCAGAGTAACTATACACTGATAACATATATGCTGCACTGTATAATTAAGGCAGAGTACCTATACACTGATAAGATATATGCTGCACTGTATAATTAATGAAGAGTAACTATACACTGATAACATATATACTGCACTCTATAATTAATGCATAGTAACTATACACTGATAACATATATGCTGCACTGTATAATTAATGCAGCATAACTATACACCGATAACATATATGCTGCACTGTATAATTAATGCAGAGTTACACTGATAACATATATGCTGCACTGTATAATTAATTCAGGGTATCTATACACTGATAACATATGTGCTGCACTGTATAATTAATGCAGGGTAACTAAACATTGATAACATATATGCTGCACTGTATAATTAATGCAGGGTACCTATACACTGATAACATATATGCTGCACTGTATAATTAAAGCAGAGTAACTATACACTGATAACATATATGCTGCACTGTATAATTAATGCTGGGTACCTATACACTGATAACATATACGCTGAACTGTATAATTAATGCAGGGTAACTATACACTAATAATCTATATGCTGCACTATATAATTAATGCAGTTACACTGATAACATATATGCTGCACTGTATAATTAATGCTGGGTACCTATACACTGATAACATATACCCTGCACTGTATAAGTAATGCAGGGTACCTATACACTGATAACATATATGCTTAGGCTTACCATATGTCCCGTTTTGAAAGGGACAGTACCGTTATTTTATGTTTCTTCCCCTGTCCTGTCGTTTCTTTAATAATATTAATTTTGTCCCGTTTTGAGGGTTATTAGACTGTGCGACCAGCGCAAGTGTCATTTTTTAGCACATATACCACTTACTAACATTTTTTAAACTCCCTGCCGGCAGGAAGGGTAGTTTTTTTTTAACTGCAGGGTTTGGGTTGGGTGGCCATGCCCACATGATCCACAGCACCGCGTCTATGCCGCCCGCACTTAAAATTAGGGGCGTGATCATTGAAAGCAAGTGACAGCAGGTCAGTACTCAGTCGTGAGCTGTCAGACTGAACTGAGGAGAGAGACTGGTTACGAGAGGGAAGTTAGAACTACTAGCTAGTGCCTAGTAAGGACAGGAGTCGGACTAGATCTGTCATCATCTGATGTGATGATCATCTGCCTCTGCCATCACCCGAATTAGTGGCTGACCATCACCAGAGAGATAATTCTTACCATCTTCCTGTGTCACAGTGTGAACATACAAACATAGGCCTAGATTTGGAGTTCGGCGGTAGCCGTGAAAACCAGCGTTAGAGGCTCCTAACGCTGGTTTTGGCCGCCCGCTGGTATTTGGAGTCAGTGAATAAAGGGTCTAACGCTCACTTTTCAGCCGCGACTTTTCCATACCGCAGATCCCCTTACGTCAATTGCGTATCCTATCTTTTCAATGGGATCTTTCTAACGCCGGTATTTAGAGTCTTGGCTGAAGTGAGCGTTAGAGCTCTAACGACAAAACTCCAGCCGCCTGAAAATAGCAGGAGTTAAGAGCTTTCTGGGCTAACGCCGGTTCATAAAGCTCTTAACTACTGTACACCCATAAACTACCTATGTACCCCTAAACCGAGCTCCCCCCACATCGCCGACACTCGATTAACATTTTTTAACCCCTAATCTGCCGACCGCCACCTACGTTATACTTATGTACCCCTAATCTGCTGCCCCTAACCCCGCCGACCCCTGTATTACATTTATTAACCCCTAACCTGCCCCCCACAACGTCGCCGCCAGCTACTTAAAATAATTAACCCCTAATCTTCCGACCGCAAAGCGCCGCCACCTACGTTATCCCTATGTACCCCTAATCTGCTGCCCCTAACACCGCCGACCCCTATATTATATTTATTAACCCCTAATCTGCCCCCCTCAACGTCGCCGACACCTGCCTACACTTATTAACCCCTAATCTGCCGAGCGGACCTGAGCGCTACTATAATAAATGGATTAACCTCTAAAGCTAAGTCTAACCCTAACACTAACACCCCCCTAAGTTAAATATAATTTAAATCTAACGAAATAAATTAACTCTTATTAAATAAATTATTCCTATTTAAAGCTAAATACTTACCTGTAAAATAAACCCTAATATAGCTACAATATAAATTATAATTATATTATAGCTATTTTAGGATTAATATTTATTGTACAGGTAACTTTGTATTTATTTTAACCAGGTACAATAGCTATTAAATAGTTAAGAACTATTTAATAGCTAAAATAGTTAAAATAATTACAAAATTACCTGTAAAATAAATCCTAACCTAAGATATAATTAAACCTAACACTACACTATCAATAAATAAATTACTTAAATACAATACCTACAATTACCTACAATTAACCTAACACTACACTATCAATAAATTAATTAAACACAATTCCTACAAATAACTACAATTAAATAAACTAGCTAAAGTACAAAAAATAAAAAAGAACTAAGTTACAAAAAATAAAAAAATATTTACAAACATAAGAAAATTATTACAACAATTTTAAACTAATTACACCTACTCTAAGCCCCCTAATAAAATAACAAAGCCCCCCAAAATAATAAATGCCCTACCCTATTCTAAATTAAAAAAGTTAAAAGCTCTTTTACCTTACCAGCCCTGAACAGGGCCCTTTGCGGGGCATGCCCCAAGAAGTTCAGCTCTTTTGCCTGTAAAAAAAAAACATACAATCCCCCCCCCAACATTACAACCCACCACCCACATACCCCTAATCTAACCCAAACCCCCCCTTAAATAAACCTAACACTAAGCCCCTGAAGATCTTCCTACCTTGTCTTCACTATCCAGGTATCACCGATCCGTCCTGGCTCCAACATCTTCATCCAACCCAAGCGGGGGTTGGCGATCCATCATCCGGTGGCTGAAGAGGTCCAGAAGAGGCTCCAAAGTCTTCCTCCTATCCGGCAAGAAGAGGACATCCGGACCGGCAAACATCTTCTCCAAGCGGCATCTTCGATCTTCTTCCATCCGGTGCGGAGCGGGTCCATCTTGAAGCAGGCGACGCGGATCCATCCTCTTCTTCCGTTGTCTCCCGACGAATGACGGTTCCTTTAAGGGACGTCATCCAAGATGGCGTCCCTTGAATTCCGATTGGCTGATAGGATTCTATCAGCCAATCGGAATTAAGGTAGGAATTTTCTGATTGGCTGATGGAATCAGCCAATCAGAATCAAGTTCAATCCGATTGGCTGATCCAATCAGCCAATCAGATTGAGCTCGCATTCTATTGGCTGTTCCGATCAGCCAATAGAATGCAAGCTCAATCTGATTGGCTGATCGGATCAGCCAATCGGATTGAACTTGATTCTGATTGGCTGATTCCATCAGCCAATCAGAATATTCCTACCTTAATTCCGATTGGCTGATAGAATCCTATCAGCCAATCGGAATTCAAGGGACGCCATCTTGGATGACGTCCCTTAAAGGAACCGTCATTCGTCGGGAGACAACGGAAGAAGAGGATGGATCCGCGTCGCCTGCTTCAAGATGGCCCCGCTCCGCACCGGATGGGAGAAGATCGAAGATGCCGCTTGGAGAAGATGTTTGCCGGTCCGGATGTCCTCTTCTTGCCACATAGGAGGAAGACTTTGGAGCCTCTTCTGGACCTCTTCAGCCACCGGATGATGGATCGCCAACCCCCGCTTGGGTTGGATGAAGATGTTGGAGCCAGGACGGATCGGTGATACCTGGATGGTGAAGACAAGGTAGGAAGATCTTCAGGGGCTTAGTGTTAGGTTTATTTAAGGGGGGTTTGGGTTAGATTAGGGGTATGTGGGTGGTGGGTTGTAATGTTGGGGGGGGGGTATTGTATGTTTTTTTTTTACAGGCAAAAGAGCTGAAATTCTTGGGGCATGCCCCGCAAAGGGCCCTGTTCAGGGCTGGTAAGGTAAAAGAGCTTTTAACTTTTTTAATTTAGAATAGGGTAGGGCATTTATTATTTTGGGGGGCTTTGTTATTTTATTAGGGGGCTTAGAGTAGGTGTAATTAGTTTAAAATTGTTGTAATAATTTTCTTATGTTTGTAAATATTTTTTTATTTTTTGTAACTTAGTTCTTTTTTATTTTTTGTACTTTAGCTAGTTTATTTAATTGTAGTTATTTGTAGGAATTGTGTTTAATTAATTTATTGATAGTGTAGTGTTAGGTTAATTGTAGGTAATTGTAGGTAGTTTATTTAATTAATTTATTGATAGGGTAGTGCTAGGTTTAATTATATCTTAGGTTAGGATTTATTTTACAGGTAATTTTGTAATTATTTTAACTATTTTAGCTATTAAATAGTTCTTAACTATTTAATAGCTATTGTACCTGGTTAAAATAAATACAAAGTTACCTGTAAAATAAATATTAATCCTAAAATAGCTATAATATAATTATAATTTATATTGTAGCTATATTAGGGTTTATTTTACAGGTAAGTATTTAGCTTTAAATAGGAATAATTTATTTAATAAGAGTTAATTTATTTCGTTAGATTTAAATTATATTTAACTTAGGGGGGTGTTAGTGTTAGGGTTAGACTTAGCTTTAGGGGTTAATCCATTTATTATAGTAGCGCTCAGGTCCGCTCGGCAGATTAGGGGTTAATAATTGAAGTTAGGTGTCGGCGATGTTAGGGAGGGCAGATTAGGGGTTAATACTATTTATGATAGGGTTAGTGAGGAGGATTAGGGGTTAATAACTTTATTATAGTAGCGCTCAGGTCCGCTCGGCAGATTAGGGGTTAATAAGTGTAGGCAGGTGTCGGCGACGTTGTGGGGGGCAGATTAGGGGTTAATAAATATAATCTAGGGGTCGGCGGTGTTAGGGGCAGCAGATTAGGGGTACATAGGGATAACGTAGGTTGCGGCGGTTTACGGAGCGGCAGATTAGGGGTTAAAAAAAATATGCAGGGGTCAGCGATAGCGGGAGCGGCAGATTAGGGGTTAATAAGTGTAAGGTTAGGGGTGTTTAGACTCGGGGTACATGTTAGAGTGTTAGGTGCAGACGTAGGAAGTGTTTCCCCATAGGAAACAATGGGGCTGCGTTAGGAGCTGAATGCTGCTTTTTTTTTCAGCTCAAACTGCCCCATTGTTTCCTATGGGAGAATCGTGCACGAGCACGTTTTTGAGGCTGGCCGCGTCCGTAAGCAACTCTGGTATCGAGAGTTGCATTTGCGGGAAAAATGCTCTACGCTCCTTTTTTGGAGCCTAACGCAGCATTTGTTTGAACTCTCGATACCAGAGTTAAATTTATGGTGCGGCCAGAAAAAAACCCGCGGAGCGTTAACAGCCCATCTACCGCAAAACTCCAAATCTAGGCCATAGTGATCAAGTAGATCAAATGTCTAAGTTCTGCAAGAATTGTGCATGGCCAAAGTAAGACCAGTGTCTGTGCCTGTCAATCAATTAAATTGTCATTAATTATGCTTATTATTATGCTGCTGCAGTGCTGGTTGTACAGACGTTATAAATAACAATTATCATTATCAAGTAACTATTTCCACATTTTTCTCAGTTTATCCACCATGTAACAATGATTTTGGGCAACTCAGCTAAGGATAATTGTTGGCTCAATAGTTTATATTCATGTCATAAAAGAACTTTTGTTAAAATCTTACTTTTTTCCCCTATGAATAAAGAATTTTAACCCTGTCCAGTTTTTGACATCTCAATGTCCCGTTTTTGTCTCAAGGAAATATGGTCAGCCTATATATGCTGCACTTAATTAATGCAGAGTAACTATACACTGATAACATATATACTGCACTGTATAATTAATGCATAGTAACTATAAACTGATAACATATATGCTGCACTGTATAATTAATGCAGGGTACCTATATACTGATAACATATATGCTGCACTGTATAATTAATGCAGGGTACCTATATACTGATAACATATATGCTGCACTGTATAATTAATGCAGAGTACCTATACACTGATAGCATATATGCTGCACTGTATAATTAATGTAGAATAACTATACACTGATAACATACTGTATATGCTGCACTGTATAATTAATGCAGAGTAACTATACACTGATAACATATATGCTGCACTGTATAATTAAGGCAGAGTACCTATACACTGATAAGATATATGCTGCACTGTATAATTAATGAAGAGTAACTATACACTGATAACATATATACTGCACTCTATAATTAATGCATAGTAACTATACACTGATAACATATATGCTGCACTGTATAATTAATGCAGCGTAACTATACACCGATAACATGATAACATATATGCTGCACTGTATAATTAATGCAGAGTAACTATACACTGATAACATATATGCTGCACTGTATATTTAATGCAGAGTACCTTTACACTGATAACATATATGCTGCACTGTATAATTAATGCAGAGTACCTATACACTGATAACATATATGCTGCACTGTATAATTAATGCAGAGTACCTATACACTGATAACATATATGCTGAACTGTATAATTAATGCAGAGTACCTATACACTGATAACATATATGCTGCACTGTATAATTAATGTAGAGTACCTATCCACTGATAACATATATGCTGCGTTGTATAATTAATGCAGAGTAACTATACACTGATAACATATATACTGCACTGTATAATTAATGCATAGTAACTATACACTGATAACATATATGCTGCACTGTATAATTAATGCAGGGTAACTATACACTGATAACATATATGCTGCACTGTATAATTAATGCAGAGTACCTATACACTGATAACATGTATGCTGCACTGTATAATTAATGCAGGGTACCTATACACTGATAACATACATGCTGCACTGTATAATTAATGGAGAGTACCTATACACTGATAACATATGTGCTGCACTGTATAATTAATGCAGGGTACCTATACACTGATAACATATATGCTGCACTGTATAATTAATGCAGGGTACCTATACACTGATAACATATGTGCTGCACTGTATAATTAATACAGGGTACCTATACACTGATAACATGTATGCTGCACTGTATAATTAATGCAGGGTACCTATACACTGATAACATATGTGCTGCACTGTATAATTAATGCAGGGTACCTATACACTAATAACATGTATGCTGCACTGTATAATTAATGCAGAGTACCTATCCACTAATAACATGTTTGCTGCACTGTATAATTAATGCAGAGCACCTATACACTAATAACATATATGCAGCACTGTATAATTAATGCAGAGTACCTATACACTAATAACATATATGCTGCACTGTATAATTAATGCAGAGTAACTATACACTGATAACATATATGCTGCACTGTATAATTAATGCAGGGTACCTATACACTGATAACATATATGCTGCACTGTATAATTAATGCAGAGTACCTATACACTAATAACATATATGCTTCACTGTATAATTAATGCAGAGTACCTATACACTGATAACATAGGTGCTGCACTGTATAATTAATGCAGGGTACCTATACACTGATAACATATGTGCTGCACTGTATAATTAATGCAGGGTACCTATACACTGATAACATATATGCTGCACTGTGTAATTAATGCAGAGTAACTATACACTGATAACATATATACTGCACTGTATAATTAATGCTGCGTACCTATACACTGATAACATATATGCTGCACTGTATAATTAATGCAGAGTACCTATACACTGATAACATATATGCTGCACTGTATAATTAATGCAGAGTACCTATACACTGATAACATATATGCTGCACTGTATAATTAATGCAGAGTACCTATCCACTGATAACATATATGCTGCACTGTATAATTAATGCAGAGTAACTATACACTGATAACATATATACTGCACTGTATAATTAATGCATAGTAACTATACACTGATGACATATATGCTGCACTGTATAATTAATGCAGGGTAACTATACACTGATAACATATATGCTGCACTGTATAATTAATGCAGAGTACCTATCCACTGATAACATATATGCTGCACTGTATAATTAATGCAGAGTAACTATACACTGATAACATATATACTGCACTGTATAATTAATGCATAGTAACTATACACTGATGACATATATGCTGCATTGTATAATTAATGCAGGGTAACTATACACTGATAACATATATGCTGCACTGTATAATTAATGCAGAGTACCTATACACTGATAACATGTATGCTGCACTGTATAATTAATGCAGGGTACCTATACACTGATAACATACATGCTGCACTGTATAATTAATGGAGAGTACCTATACACTGATAACATATGTGCTGCACTGTATAATTAATGCAGGGTACCTATACACTGATAACATATATGCTGCACTGTATAATTAATGCAGGGTACCTATACACTGATAACATATGTGCTGCACTGTATAATTAATAGAGGGTACCTATACACTGATAACATGTATGCTGCACTGTATAATTAATGCAGGGTACCTATACACTGATAACATATGTGCTGCACTGTATAATTAATGCAGGGTACCTATACACTAATAACATGTATGCTGCACTGTATAATTAATGCAGAGTACCTATGCACTAATAACATGTATGCTGCACTGTATAATTAATGCAGAGTACCTATACACTGATAACATATGTGCTGCACTGTATAATTAATAGAGGGTACCTATACACTGATAACATGTATGCTGCACTGTATAATTAATGCAGGGTACCTATACACTGATAACATATGTGCTGCACTGTATAATTAATGCAGGGTACCTATACACTAATAACATGTATGCTGCACTGTATAATTAATGCAGAGTACCTATGCACTAATAACATGTATGCTGCACTGTATAATTAATGCAGAGTACCTATACACTGATAACATATGTGCTGCACTGTATAATTAATAGAGGGTACCTATACACTGATAACATGTATGCTGCACTGTATAATTAATGCAGGGTACCTATACACTGATAACATATGTGCTGCACTGTATAATTAATGCAGGGTACCTATACACTAATAACATGTATGCTGCACTGTATAATTAATGCAGAGTACCTATGCACTAATAACATGTATGCTGCACTGTATAATTAATGCAGAGTACCTATACACTAATAACATGTTTGCTGCACTGTATAATTAATGCAGAGTACCTATACACTAATAACATATATGCAGCACTGTATAATTAATGCAGAGTACCTATACACTAATAACATATATGCTGCACTGTATAATTAATGCAGAGTAACTATACACTGATAACATATATGCTGCACTGTATAATTAATGCAGGGTACCTATACACTGATAACATATATGCTGCACTGTATAATTAATGCAGAGTACCTATACACTGATAACATATATGCTGCACTGTATAATTAATGCAGAGTACCTATACACTAATAACATATATGCTGCACTGTATAATTAATGCAGAGTAACTATACACTGATAACATATATGCTGCACTGTATAATTAATGCAGGGTACCTATACACTGATAAAATATATGCTGCACTGTATAATTAATGCAGAGTACCTATACACTAATAACATATATGCTTCACTGTATAATTAATGCAGAGTACCTATACACTGATAACATATGTGCTGCACTGTATAATTAATGCAGGGTACCTATACACTGATAACATATGTGCTGCACTGTATAATTAATGCAGGGTACCTATACACTGATAACATGTGCTGCACTGTATAATTAATGCAGGGTACCTATACACTGATAACATATATGCTGCACTGTGTAATTAATGCAGAGTAACTATATACTGATAACATATATGCTGCACTGTATAATTAATGCTGGGTACCTATACACTGATAACATATATGCTGCACTGTATAATTAATGCAGGGTACCTATACACTGATAACATGTGCTGCACTGTATAATTAATGCAGGGTACCTATACACTGATAACATATATGCTGCACTGTATAATTAATGCAGAGTAACTATACACTGATAACATATATGCTGCACTGTATAATTAATGCTGGGTACCTATACACTGATAACATATATGCTGCACTGTATAATTAATACAGGGTACCTATACACTGATAACATATATGCTGCACTGTATAATTAATGCAGAGTAACTATACATTGATAACATATATGCTGCACTGTATAATTAATGCTGGGTACCTATACACTAATAACATATATGCTGCACTGTATAATTAATGCAGAGTAACTATACACTGATAACATATATGCTGCACTGTATAATTAATGCTGGGTACCTATACACTAATAACATATATGCTGCACTGTATAATTAATGCAGAGTAACTATACACTGATAACATATATGCTGCACTGTATAATTAATGCAGGGTACCTATACACTGATAACATATATTCTGCACTGTATTATTATACCTCCTAGTTTTTTAGTATTTTTTACACTATTATAAGGTCTAATTATGAAAAACTTTCCTGCATGGAGAGGGATAAAGCACAAACATAATATAATGCACGTTACCTCTCCACGTCCAGAACCTGCATATTCAGATAAACAGCTCTCAAGCTACATTTGTACATTTTAGGGATCTCTCAGTATTAGGGGTCACCACCCAGCTGATATTTTACTGACATAGCGGATCTCTCAGTATTAGGGGTCACCACCCAGCTGATATTTTACTGACATAGCGGATCTCTCAGTATTAGGGGTCACCACCCAGCTGATATTTTACTGACATAGCGGATCTCTCAGTATTTGGGGTCACCACCCAGCTGATCATTTACTGACATAGTGGATCTCTCAGTATTAGGGGTCACCACCCAGCTGATATTTTACTGACATAGCGAATCTCTCAGTATTAGGGGTCACCACCCAGCTGATATTTTACTGACATAGCAGATCTCTCAGTATTAGGGGTCACCACCCAGCTGATATTTTACTGACATAGCGGATCTCTCAGTATTAGGGGTCACCACCCAACTGATATTTTACTGACATAGCGGATCTCTCAGTATTAGGGGTCACCACCCAGCTGATATTTTACTGACATAGCGGATCTCTCAGTATTAGGGGTCACCACCCAGCTGATATTTTACTGACATAGCGGATCTCTCAATATTAGGGGTCACCACCCAGCTGATCACTTACTGACATAGCGGATCTTTCAGTATTAGGGGTCACCACCCAGCTGATATTTTACTGACATAGCGGATCTCTCAGTATGAGGGGTCACCACCCAGCTGATATT